>NW_004444136.1:1071570-1130550 GCF_000243295.1 Trichechus manatus latirostris | reverse complement strand
CCCCCCCCGCCCGGCCCACGGGTCTCTCCCTCCCCCCGGCACACGGGTCTCCCCCCGGCCCACGGGTCTCCCCCTCCGCCCGGCCCACGGGTCTCCCTCCGCCCGGCCCACGGGCCCCTCTGCTGGCCCACTCAGTGGAGTGAGGGGGACTCACAGGCTTGCGGAAGGGCAGCAGGATCTGCCGGCGCAGCACGTGGAAGTAGTTGGCCGGCGTAGAGCAGTTGACCACGATCCAGTTGCAGTCATAGAGCTGCCTCACCTCAAAGTCCTCGGTGAAGGCCTGAGGGAAGGGGGAGACGGCTGGGAGCGGCGGCTGGGAGCGGCAGCCTGCAGCTCCACACGCCCCGGCTGCTCTGGGCAGGGCAGGTCCCTGTCCTGGGGGACCGGGGGCAGCACTCACAGGGTAGGCATCCGAGTCATCATTGCTCATCTGCAGGAACCTCTCGGGCCTCGCCGAGGAGTGCTCCGGGCCCTGAAATAAACACCGGATGCCCTGGGCTGGCCCGAGTGGGGAGCGGGGTCTGTCACACTGGACAGATGGCCTGACCTTGCAGGGACCCTGGGCGCAGAGAGAGCAGGGGCACCCAGAGGAGTCTGGGAAGGCTTCCCAGAGGTGGTGACTGAAAGGAGAAGAGCGCACCCTCGGAAGGGGCACGGCCAGAGCCCACATGTGCGGGGAATGAACACGCGGGGCAGGAGGAAAAGGTGAAAAGGCCCCTTCCTCAGTGGGGGCACCCCACTGAGCCCATGCCACAGATACCGGCCAGGCCAGACCAATCCTCCCTACCCAGCCTGACCCAAGCTCCACCTCCTGAGAAGCCGGCCTTTACAGCTGGGAGACCTTGGACAAGTCACATCACCTCTGTGCCTCATCTCACACTAACACAGCAGCTGACGGGTCTGACCTCCTGGACTGCTGTGAGGACTCCCCCACACAGACGTGTGAAGTGCTTAGAAGAGCGAGTGCCTGGCTGTCAACAAGCCACTCAGAGACAATGGAGACTCTGGTTTGCTGAACAGATGACTGGTCTACGCTGAGCAGGACCTGAGACACCCACTGCGGCTCACAGTCCAGGGCTAGGCAAGCCTGGCCAGGGTCACACAGCCAGGCGGTGGCCGAACGGCTGCACACCTGCATCTGCCACTCCCGCAGCTGCCACAGCTCTGTGCCCCTCTGCAGCACCCCCGCCTGCCTGGTCAGGCTGCACCCTGACAAGGGGCCCCAAGGGACCCTCTGCCCCTCCCCTCTTCCCCCCATCAGCCCAGGAGCCCCCACCAGCGGCCCCAGCCTGTACACCCTACTTCCGCCATGTGTGGCTAAACAGGCAGAACACACCACGGAACCAGAAGGCAGGCAGGGGAGCAAGCAGAGGTTCAAATCCTGGCAACCCACTGTGTGACCCTGGGCGAGCTACTCCACCTCTCTGTGCCTCAGTTTCCTCATCTGGAAAGTGGCAACAGCATCTCCTTTATGAGGCTGTTGTCAGGATTGAGAGAGTTAATATATTACATAACCAGTGGCTGCTGAGTTGACTCACTCATGGCGACCCCACGTGTATCAGAGTAGAACTGTGCTCCGTAGGGTTATCAATGGCTAATTTTTCAGAAGTGGATCACCAGGCTTTTCTGCCAAGGCACCTCTCGGTAGACTTGAACATCCAACCTTTCAGTTAGCAGCCGAGAGCATTGACTGTTTGCACCACCCAGGGACTCCAAGAGGGCTTTAGAAGTGCCGGCATAGAGTGAACCTTCGACGCACGTTCTTCCTTCTCTCACTAGGACCATCAGCACCACCCCCAGCACTGCCGTGGCCTCACCATGCCCTCCATGCCGTGCGGCAGCAGCAGGACGATGCCGTTGTGCCGCACCCACTTGGCTTGGCCAGTACTGATGAATTGGTCGATGATGCACTGGGCCGTGTTGTGGAAGTCCCCAAACTGAGCCTCCCAGAGGACCAGGGCGTTGGGGCTGGCCATGGCGTAGCCCAGCTCAAAGCCTAAACAGAAGTCACCAAGTCAGAGCCTGCCACACTCTGTCACCAGATGTCACCATCCCTACCCCAGCCCACCCTTCCCATTGGGCCAGCGAGAGCCCAGGGACTCCTGGGGAATCAAACACCAGGATTCCTCAACATGTCCAGAGACGCCACCCTCAGCCCTGACCCTACGCATGGCCAGGCTCAGCCACGCCCAGACCCAGAAACCCCTGCCGTCGAGTTGATTCTGACTCACAGCGCTGCTATAGGGCAGAGTAGAACCACCCCAGGGGTTTCTGGCACACCTTTCAGACCAGGAGTCAAGTCGTAAGACAGCCTGGGGAGACGTGGAGGCTGCCTGACAAGCGGAGTCCTCACAACACATGCAGGGCAGCTGAGGGGAAGGGGCAGGCACAGCCCCAGAGGTAACCCCAGCTTAGATGGGGAACTTCCAGAGGGGCTGGCTGGAACCGTGGCAGAGAGGAAGGGTCCGGCCAGCTAATGGTTGAGCCAGGGAGGCCCAGTCTAGGAGTTAGCCCAGAGTCGTGGGGGGACCTTGGGGGAGGGCTCCTGGGGTGTGGGGCAGAAGCGGTGAGATATGAGCTCAGGAACGGCTGATCTCAGGGCCAGCTGGTGCTGCGTCCCATGGTGGACTCTGGCGGGCCTTCTGTATGGCCTACTGGGACCAGTACCCAGGGAAGGGGGCTCTGGTACCCACAGAGCCCCACCCAGGCAGGCAAGACCACTCCCTCAGTTTTCCCCAAGGGACCAGATGGGACAGGAATCATTTCCAGGTGACCTCAGTCCCAGGAAGCACTGCAAGCTCTAGTGAAGACAGCCTGGTCCCTGGGTTCACCCTCCCAGGTCCTCATCTGCTCCCTCTCAGCCCCAGTCCCAGGACATGGTCAAACAACACAGACGGGCCACCTAGGGGTGCCGAGTCCCTCACTAGCCCCCAGGCGCCCCAGGGCCCACGGACCTGCAGGTGGAGCCATAACCTACCCAGGACCCCATATTCCGAGAGGGAGCTGTTGCACACGGTGTAGGGGGCCTGATTAGGCCAGAGGTGATTCATGGGGACACACGTCCTCCGGTCAATGTCCTGGTCGTGGAGGACATGGTGCCGGTGGCTAAAGGGAGAGACATGGATGGGCAGGGCCCCCAGCTGGGACACAGCTGCCCATCACTGCCCTAGGAAGCCTGGCCAGAGTCCCCACAGGACGGAGATGCCAGGAATGCCTTGGAAAGCCAGGGCCCCTGGTCTGCTCCTCCAGGCAGCCTCTCCTCTGAGCGCACCAGTTGGGGGCCTGAGCCCTGTCTCCACTGCCGGGGCCCACAGACAGTGAATCAAGGTCCTGGAGAACAGACCCAAGTTGCTTGCACAGAGAGGGCCCAGTGAGACCTGCCCTGCCTTGAGGAGCTGAGACAACCTGCAAGCGACTTGAAGGTGAAGGTTCTCCTTCAGCTCCCCAAACACTGCTGGGGAAGAGAAGACAGGGCAGCTCCACTCCAGAGGGCCCCATGCAGACTCTGGAAGACCCCAAGCGCAGCTCCGAGCTCAGTTCCCCCACCTGCTCACTGGGGACAGTGAAGCCCAGTCTGCCAAAGAGGGACACAGGCCTGAGAGCCCCGCCCTCACCTGAATGTGCCCCTCTCCACGTCCTGCCCGCTCAGCCGCACGTGGATGCCCTCCTGAAGGAGGGAGCCGAAGGCCATGTACTCTGCCAATGCCCAGTCCGCTGTCCGCTTCCTGGTCATGTCTGCCCGGCCCCGCAGGATACGAGAAAGGCCTGTAGGAGGCAAGCACTGACCGAGGGCCAGCAGGGCCTGGCCATCCACCCTGGAAAGCAGCAGCACCAGGGCCCTGGCAGGCAGGGGGGCCCAGCACCAGGTGGCTCCACCCCCCAGCAGCTCCCACCCCCCAGCAGCTCCCCCCCCCCAGCAGCTCCCACCCCCGCCTCCAGCCAATACAGCAGTCCCCTCCTTGAGCCACCACCTAGCAGCACAGATGCCCTGCAGACCGGCCAGGGCATTCCCAAGGACACCTGGGACTCCCTCCTTTCGCTTCCCCAGGCTTGGCGGGAGTGTGCAGTCACCTCTCTCAGGACCCAAGGCCCTCCAGGCTTCCCGGGCAGAGGCCACTACGGCCACAGGCAAGGAGTGTCCCCAGCGACCACCACTCTCGCAGGCTCGCCCGGAAGCAGGAGAGCAGGGAGCAGGCAGGTTGCCTGTCATTGCTCCCGGCCACGGACGGGCAAGCCTCCCACTCCCACTCCACCCTCCCCGCTTGCAGAACCCTGCCCGCCGCCGGCCCAACAGCCTCCACTGGACACCATCACTCCTGCTCTCCCTGACGCAGGCACGCCCCAGCAAAGATGTTTGGAAAATCCAAGGTGCTCGACTTACCACTGGTTACCAAGCCCCAGCTGGGAGGGTGCTGTCCAGGCCCGCCCGACCCTCCGCCCTCCTGACAGGCACCACCATCACAGCCCCCCACACAGCAGCAGGCAGCACTGAATGAGCTGGCCTGCGCAGGGCAGGGCGCACACACGGGCCAGCTGGGCACGAGGGCCAGGTCTGGGCAGCCGCCTACAGGCAGCACTGAGCAGCGCCTCACCCGTGTGGATCCTGAAGCCCTCCAGGGGCACAGAGCTGGCCACGGTTCCGATGTGGATCAGTGTGTCCTCAGGAATGCCAGTGGCTGGGCATGTCATGCTCTTGGGCTCTCCGTCCACATTGAAAAAGCCTGCAGGGCAGACTCCGCTGTCCACTTTCCGGCTGGGGAGGGGTCCTCAGATTGCCCTGGTCAGCCCATCTTCCTGGGACCGAGGGACCCGTCCCCCTCCTTAGCCCCACGTGGCACTCAGATGCCCCACTGAGCCCCAAGCCCCCCTCCCCTGATCCCACCCTCGGCACCTGTGGTGACTAAACAGCCAGGGGTGCAGCTCCAGCCTCTGCCCAACACCCTCCCTCTGGGCCTGGGCTCCTGCCCTTGCCTGGACCAGGGGTGACAGCTGACCTAGCCACTCCCATTCTAGCCCAGCTTCGCCAGGGAGGCAAGGGTTTCTCCTGGAGGGGACAGCTGGGCCTGGAAGGTGGGCAGCATACTTCAGGCAAGGACAGGGCAGGAGCACCTGAGCACCGCACCCCCACCCCAGGTCTTCTCTCCCTTGGTGCCAATCCCAGCCCCATCTTTCCAGGGAGCACCCGGCCTCTCTCTCCCTCCCTAACCTGGAGGAGCCAGCCGCCCACACAGCCTCCAGGCCCCGGGGACACAGGCGGCAGCCTCCGGGCCTCAGGGACACAGCCGGCAGCCTCCGGGCCTCGGGGACACAGCCGGCAGCCTCCGGGCCTCGGAGACACAGCCGGCAGCCTCCGGGCCTCGGGGACATGGGCGGCAGCCTCCGGGCCTCGGGGACACGGGCGGCAGCATCTGGGCCTCGGGGACACAGCTGGCAGCCTGTGGGCTGTGCAGGGCTGCCTTTGCCCAGGACCACTCCAGTCCTGGTCCCCGTGACCCAGGGGAGGGCCAGAGCCCAAGGCCCAGGCAAACCACTCTGAGCCGAACGCTGCTTACTCACCGGGCCAGGGGGAGTCCAGCCAATGCTTTATATCCAGGATCTTCTTGTCCTTGGATCTGCCATACGCCTCCTCACAGATCCGGTCATACTTGGCAATTTCCTCCTGCAATCAGGACAAAGGTGTGGGTTGAGGGAGTGGTGCCCTGGGTGGCCAGGGCTGCGTCTGCCCAGATTCATAAGCCCTGATCCCCGTCACCAACTTCTGTAATGTTCTCCACTGGCCTGCAGGGATCTCACGGCCAGGGGTCAAAGTCTCAGAGTTCAGGGGGCTCCTGGTAGGCCTGTGCTCAGCTAAGGGCTGGGCAGAGACACAGGGAAGACTCACAGCCCTTGCTCTCAGAGCTCCCCAAAGGTGGGAGACATGTCCACAGAAAACAAAGCTAGGGTGGGCCACCTCCTACAGCAAGACTGCCCTGATTCCTGCTGAGACGGGCCTCCCTGCATCGCAGGACTCATCACAACAGGCCACTGGTCACTGTATTCCTGGCCCCTCCCCGCCAGCACAACCACCGCAGCGGCCACTTGTTTAAATCCCCAGTGCTCAGCGGTCACCCCAGGGTTCCCCTCCGCCCCTAGGCTCCATCCAAGGCCTGTCCCAGGTGCCCACGCTTGCCTCGAATTCCTGAAGGGTGACTGTGCCCTCAGCGATGAGCCTGTCTGCATACTTCTTCAGCACGGGCACCTGTCTGTGGATCTGCTTGTACATGAGCGGCTGTGTGAACATGGGCTCGTCCATCTCATTGTGGCCGCGCCGGCGGTAGCAGACCTGCAGAGGCCACGGGGCGGCTGAGTCCCTGCCCCAGGCTGTGTGGCTGCTGCAGCCCTGGGCCCGCAGGGTGCCGAGCAGGGCACACCCACCCACCTCTGGATGTCCCAGCCCCTGGCCTCTGCACAGGTCACTGTCGTGGGCACTAAACACTCCCTGTCCAAGAAGTCGTCCCAGACCTAACTTCCACGGATGCTGAGACCCACCTGGCCCCGCTCTGCACGGCAGGGACGGGCATCCATGCCCTCGCCCTTGACCTCCCCTAGACCCACCTGGCCTCGCTCTGCACAGCAGGGAAGGGCATCCATACCCTCACCCTTGGCCTCCCCCAGACCCACCAGGTCTACAACGACATCTTTGTTGAAGGTGTTCCTCCACTCAGCTGCCACACTGCACACATATATCACCGCCTCTGGGTCATCCGCGTTCACATGAAAGATGGGTGCATTGACCACACGGGCCACATCAGTGGGGTACGGTGAGGAGCGGGCCATCCGGGGGTCCGTAGTGAAACCAATCTGAAGAAGAAGGAGGCAATGGCAAGGCAGAGCTAGACAGGCAGGTGCGTGCCTCGGACCCAAGCAGGTCTTGGCCAAAGGGTCGGCCAGGTGTGCTCAGGTAAGACAGGGAAGGGTACAGTGAACGGCCGCCGGCAGCAACAGCAGCGGCTCCTGTGGGGATCGGCTAGCAGCAGGGGAATCGTGCCTGCTCTCCTTTTTCGTAATCATTTCCATTCCGTGGAAAGAGTCCCTGGATGGGGCAAACATTTAACACGCTCGGCTGCTAACCAAGAGGTTCAAGTCCACCCAGAGCCACCTCCGAAAAAAGGTCTGGAGAGCTACTTCTGACAAATCAGCCATCGAAAATCCCATGGAGCACAAATCTACTCTGACACACGTGCACGGGGTCGTCATGACTCAGCATCGACTCAACAGCAACTGGCGTAGTTAGGACGGCAGGCCTGGGTCAGTCCAGTTACTAACTGTACGATCTCGGGCAAGGTACTTAACTTCCCAAAGCCTTGGTTTCCTCGTCTATAAAAAGGGTTTATTGCAATACCTACCTCTCAGAATGCAAATAAAGTAGTTAACACAGGTTTTACAGGCTCACAAGAAGAGCTGTTACTAATCACAGCTGCCTTAAACAAAGGCCTTGAGACCAGGAGACAGACAGTAGCCCAGTGGTTGCCAGGGGCTGAAGGAGAGGGAAAGGGGAGGAACTGCTTCACGGGTACGGGTAACTCCTTCTGGGGTGATGGAAACGTCTTGGAACTAGCTACAAGTGATGCTTTCATAACACTGTGGATGTACTAAATGCCAATAAACAGTACATTTTAAAATGGTTAAGTTTATGTTATGCAAATTTCACCTCAATAAAAAGTAACGTAAAATAAAAAAGAAAGACACTGTTACAGTTATGTTATAAAACCTACTTTTCATATACATCTAAAAGTAAAATCTAGCTGCATACTCAATTTCCACGCTAGGGACTTGTTATACGGGTATTCACTTCATCTTCACAACTTTCTCTATGCTCTATGTATACCCAAGAACCTACTGCCATTGAGTCGATTCCAACTCATAACGACCCTATCGGACAGAGTAGAAGTGCCCCATAGGGTCTCCAAGGAGTGGCTGGTGGATTTGAACTGCCAACCTTTTGGTTAGCAGCCAAGCTCTTAACCACTGTGCCCCCAGGGCTCCCTGTGTATGTATACTGGGAACCAATTTCACACAGACCAGGAAACGGAGGCTGGGGGGATCAGGTGACTCGCCTGAGGCCACACACTGGGAAGTGGCAGAGGGGGGATTAGAACCAGGACCGTCTCACTCTTCCCACCAAACTGCTGCCTGGATTTCAGGGGCAGACGCTGACCGGACCCGGCGTGGAGCCCTGCCCTCACCTGGTTGTTGACGACAACGTGCACAGTGCCATTGGTGGTGTAAGAGGGCAGGTCACTCAGGTGGAAGGTCTCGTAGACCACGCCCTGACCAGCGAAGGCAGCGTCTCCATGCACCAGAATGGACATGACCTGCGGGGCCAGGATGTGAGCCAGAAGGAGCGCCTGGCCCCAGCCCTGCTGCTCCACTGCTGAGACCCTGAGCCTGGCCCCCTGGAGCCCAGACACCCCAGGAGCCCAGCCCTGCCTCCCCCGGAGCCCAGACACCCCAGGAACCCAGCATCACCTCCCCCGGAGCCCAGAATGAGCTCACCTTCTTGCCCTCTGAGTCCCCGCGGTAGAACTGCTCAGCCTTCGTCTTCCCTTGCACCACAGGATCCACAGCCTCCAGGTGGGAGGGGTTGGCCACGAGTGACAGAGTGATATTCCTATTTGTGGCCCGATTGATCCTCTCGTGGTACATGCCCAGGTGATATTTGACATCCCCAGAGCCCTGAAAGTTGAAGACAGGTGGATGGACAGAGAGATACCTAAGCCAACAGCTGGCTGGGACATTCCTACGATGCTCACAAAGGCCTGGATCCTGCTCTAGGAAGGCTGCACAGTCCCTGATCTGCATCCTCTCCCCATACCACTCCCTCATCACACTTCCCCTCACCACCCCCCCAGGCTGGTCTGAAGGAGGCTGGTTCCCCCTGGGCCCATACCGCACCACCCTCTCATCAGACTCTCTGAATTATCAACCACTGACCTCTCAGCAGTACCGACTGCAGCACACCTGAGAAAGGTAACAGCAGTGAGTGGTGAAGAGCTGGTAAGGAGGGCCCAATTACAGTGGACATGAAAGTAAGGGAAGGAAGGAGACTCATAAATGGTGCTGAGACCCCTGGCTGGGCCTCTGGGAAAACAAGGAAGCTGAATCCCTACCTCACTCCTTACACCAAAGTGATTTCCAGATGGATCAAAAACGTACACACAAAAGATGAGTCCATCACAGTATCAGAAGAAAACATGACAGATGTATTTTATGATCTTGAAGTAGGAAAGAGCTTCCTAACCAATACACGAAACCCAGCCACCATAAAAGATGTTGTTGCTGTCAGTTGCAGAGTAGAACTGTGCTCCATAGTTTTCAAGGTTGTGACCTTTCGGAAGCAGATCACCCCGCGTGTCTTCCAAGGCACCTGTGGGTGGGTTCAAATCACCCATCTTTGGCTAGTAGTTGAGTGCTTAAGTGTTTGAGCCACCCATGGAAGACAGCTAAAGTCTAATAGATTTGTCACAGAGGAGGCAAATCCAGACACAATGTTGTGGGGGAAATCAAGCTGAGAAAAGTACTTATAAAATAAACGCAGGCATGGGGCTAGAGTTCCTCAACATACAAAGCACCTTTATGAATCAGTAAGATAAATGAACAAAGCCACAAAGAGGAACCTACAGAAAAAGAAATATAACTGGCTTTAAAACATACGAAAAGAAATTCAACTGAATTGATGACAAGGCGGTGTAAGTTAAGATAAATTTTTCACCGATCAGACTGGCAAAGATAGGAAGATTTGGGAGAAGCCATGGGTGGGCTCACTGAGGCCTGGAGGGTAACTGTCACACACCTGAGCCACCACCGAACAGGTGTTCTCACTCATACCTGTGTGCAAGCACGCCGGCTACTGCGGCCTTACCGTCTATCTCTGAGGACGGTAAGTCAACGCTATACTCGGAAGCTGTGAGAACCCAGGCAGCTCTCCGTGGGCTGGTGTGAACAATGACTAACTGCCAAGGGAAAGCAGGTGCCAGGATGTGACTCAGTGCGCTCCATGGCCTTCTGCAAATCAGGCTGCCCGGAATGTGTGTGTGTGTGTGTGTGTGTGTGTGTGTGTGTGTGTGTGTGTGTCTGTGTCTGTGTCTCTGTGTCTCTGTGTGTCTGTGTGCATGTCTGTGCATGTATGTGTGTGTCTGTGTGCGTGTCTCTGTGTCTCTGCAGGTGTGTTTGTGTCTGTGTGTGTCTCTGTGTGCATGTCTGTGCATGTATGTGTGTGTGTCTGTGTGCGTGCGTCTCTGTGTCTGTGTGCATGTCTCTGTGTCTCTGCAGGTGTGTTTGTGTGTCTGTGTGTGTCTCTGTGTATGTGTCTGTGTCTCTGTGTGTGTCTGTGTCTGTGTGTCTGTGTCTGTGTGTCTGTGTGCGTGTGCCTGCATGGGACCTTTCTGGAAGCACGGGCCTAAACACAAACACAAACTCACCCACAGACGCAGGCTGTGGTGAAGCCTCGGGGGCAGGAATGGGGTTTCACAAGGGAAGCTGACTCTCACTGTATTATCTTTTTTTCAAAAACAATGATCACATTTCTTTTTCAATTAAAAAAATTTTTTAAGCTTATTCTTTGACCAGATCTTACAGTTCACACACACAGACCATCTCCTCAGCTTCTCACACCACTCTGGGGCAGGTGCCTTTCTCTCCATTTTACAGAAGAGCAAACTGAGGCTGAGAAAGGTGAAGTTGCTTGGGAAAAAGGAAGAGGACTGCAGAGATTCTGGGCTGGAAGCCCACAGGCAGGTTCTCTTCCCAGCTCTGGGGCAGTCATTCAATGTGACTCGGTTCAACACGCTAAGCCCCTGCGTGGGCCCTGCCCTCGCCCTGCCACCGCCTGGAGGGAAGAACAAGTAGATACACACACGTATGTGTGCATACATGGATGTACAGACATATACATATGTATGCACGCACGCATACACACGCATGTGTGCATGCACACACACGCACACAAGCAGGCTGGCGAAGGCCAGAGCAGACACAGTTCTGAGGGCAAGGGAGGCAGGGCTTTGAAAAAGAAGAGAGCAGAGGAGAGGGAACAGCAGCATGAGCTGAGGGCCCAGCACCAGCAAAGGCCTGCAGTGTGAAGCAGCAAGACATGTATATGACACCGGAAGGGCCGTGAGCAGAAAAACGTCCCCTCAGCTCTTCAAAGAGTACAGGAGACTGTCCTGACTTCAAGGCAAAATGAATGAGGGGCAGTGGGCAGGACTCTGGGCACAGAGGCAGGACCACATTGCCGCACTGAAGTCCCAGCCAGCTCCTGCAGCTCCGGGCCTCAGTCTTCCCAGCCGTCCAGCCAGCTCCTATAGGTCTGGACCTCAGTCTCCCCGGCCATCCAGACAGCTCCTGCAGCTCTGGGCCTCAATCTCCCCAGCCATCCAGCCAGCTCTTGCAGCTCTGGGCCTCAATCTCCCCAGCCGTCCAGCCAGCTCCTATAGGTCTGGACCTCAGTCTCCCCGGCCATCCAGTCAGCTCCTTCAGCTCTGGGCCTCAATCTCCCCAGCCATCCAGCCAGCTCCTGCAGCTCTGGGCCTCAGTCTCCCTGGCCGTCCAGCCAGCTCCTGCAGCTCTGGGCCTCAGTCTCCCCGGCCATCCAGCCGGCCCAGGTATCCGAGAAGCCCCAGCTATCAGACTATAGCACTTGCTCCAAAAGGCCATACAGGCCTCACGCAAACACCCCCAGGCTCTCACCCGCTCTTCTGCATGTCTGTCCGTCTCAGAGGCTGTCTGAGCCTGGACGCTCCTCTGCTCCTGACCCACCCCCTCCCCTGACCCCTCCCAAACACCCTGCTTTTCAGGGGCTCCAAGACGCAGTCCTGGCACCCACCTCATCCGCTGCTTCCAACTTGGGGTCAAACTGGCAGAAGATCTGCTCCAGGTCCTTGCGGATCACGTTGGCCAGCACGTTCAGCCTGCCCCTGGGGCCAGAGGGGCTGTGGTCTCACCTGGCACAGAGGCCGCCTCCCCTCACTGGCCCAGCATCACCCCACCCCGTCAGGGAAACACCAGTCTGTACATCTCAGACCCAGGCAGGTGGGCCAGGCCCTCATAGCAGGGAAGCCACTCACCCCATCCCAAAACCGGACACAGTACCTCAGCCCTCCTTCTCCCAGTCTGCCAGTGCATCCCAGCTGCCCACACATACCCCACCCCTAGCCCAGCTGCATCTCAGAAGAAGACGTGGAAAAGGGGACTCAGCTGATCCTAAGGGGGCTGTCCTGGGCACTGATGTCTGGGGGTTCAGAAGGCAGCCAGGAACCTGGAATTCTCCAGTCCTGCCTGAACATCCAGACCTTCAAGGGGCACTTTAGCCAGGGGTGGGCACCAGTCCAATGAGGGTGGAGGGGATGGCTCAGAACATGCCCCCCAGTCCCCTAGCAGACACCAGCAGTAGGCCCACACAGAACCTTGGCTGACCTCCAGTGCGCCTGGCCTGGAGTAGAAGGCTGGCCCTCCCAGAGGCAGGCCTCACTCCTGCTCTATGGGGGCGGGGCTTGGGGGCTACCAGGAACCCTCTGCACAACGTCAGCCCCTCTGGGCAAGCCCTCTAGCCTCCGAGTCCCCTCCCGCACTGTGGAGGCCTGGCCTGGAACGGCCCGTTGACCTTCCAGAGCCTACCTCAAGGCTGAGAGACTGCCCAGTGGACACCACAGGCCCGATTCTGCCCCTGATCGCCAGGACCATCCTACTGTCCCAGTCCCTAGACTATGTGAGTCCATTCTACCCCAGACCCCCAGGCTGACTCTGCCTGACCCCACTGACCAGACACTGGGTGTTTCTGAGCCCTCAGAACAGAGAGCCTGTAACAGGCAGAATCCCATGCTCCTGACGGCCTAGCCCACAGGTCAGGGACTCTCAGCACCTGGGATCTGGGTGCCCCTCATGCCGACATGGCCCCAGGCTGCCCCAACCGCAATTAATGTCTCCATCTCTACCTCTGTCCCAGGAGGCTTTGCCACCAAAGAACTGCTCATCATGTCCTCACGTGCCCCACCCAGCAAGGCTCTGACCTCTGTGGTCTCCAGCCTCCCAGGCATCACTCCCCCATAGCCCTCAGGCTCCAGCTCTGAGGAGTGAGTCTTCAAGTCCTCATCACAGTCCCAGCCAAACGTCAAGCTTGCAGGAGGACAGAATCCCTGGGCTCAACTCCAGAGACCTCCTCAGGGGATGCCAGCCCTGGGCCACCTGCCCTTCCACATCTCCTCATCTACAGGAACCCCAAGAAACACAAAAAAATCCTCCCTAAAATCCTGCCCCTTCTAGGGGCAGCGGCAACATGGCAATAGGGGATGGGAGTCTGAGAGAACTGTTACCCTGGATCTGTGGTGCTGGTCACATGCCAGCCCTTTCTGTGACAGGCAGGCCAGGGCCCAGGGACAATGAGGATTTTCCAGGCCACACCCTACCACCCCCAGGTCCCACCAACAACTCTCCTCTGACTCCCATCTCCTCCCTTCTGCCTCAGCCCTGTGGGACTGCAGGAGAATGGGCAAGGCTGGGGGAGGGAAGGGGAGTGAGGCCCACCTGTGGGGCATCCCCAAGATGACATTCTCGATCCCCATCTCACTGGATTTGTCGATGATGGTCTTGAGGGCAGGAATCATGACCTCACAGCCCTCCAGGCCAAACCGCTTCTCTGAGGACCACTTGCGGGCCAGGAAGTCTTCAAACCTGTATGGGGAGAGAGCAGGGAAGGGCTGGGGCCCACAGGGGCTGTTCACGAGGCAGGTCGCTGATGTCCAGGACAGAGGATGCTGAAAAGCCACCTCCTTCTACCGAGTCTAGGACTCGACACAGACCCCATGTCACATACCCAGCGGAAAGCACAGGGTCAGGGGCAAGGCTTGGGGACCCCAGCTTAATCAGAGGCCCCTGCATGCACCACCACACAACCCCTCCTAGCTGCCTCTCCCTCCTACTTCACAGTCAAACTTCTCCAAGGAATCATCTCCATGGGATGCCTTTCAGCCCTCTCCCCTCCCACACACCCCAGAAAGGGTACTCTCACTGAGGCCCCAACCCCTCCATGCTGCTGAATTTGGATATTAGCCTCTCCTCCACCTCTCAGGAAGCCGTCTTTGCACCTGGAGGTGGGCCGGGGGCTCCTCCAAGCCTTTGCAGCCCTGGGCAGATGCAGCTTCAGAGAAGGCTGATGGGCAGAGCCAGCGAGTGCCCCATCCACTGGGAGGCGCTGCCGCACGCACTCTCTGCCTAGGGCCATGTTTCTGCCCACACATTCCCACAGCCGTTCCTGTCCCCTCTGCTCTTGCTCAGGGTGCAGACTGAGCCCCCCACAGCCCCTGCTGTCATGGTCTACCAGAGCCCAGCACTCCCCATCTGCCCAGCTCTACCTGAGGCAGCTCTCCTCCAAACTACCCAAGCACCTGGTGCCTGTGCCCCTGTGAGGCCCCATGCCAGGGGCACGGCTGCTACAGTCCTGCCCTTCCCTAGCAGACCCTGGGGTGCTCCATGCAGCCATCCACGTGGCTGGGGGCTGACCTCATGGAGCGCACCAGCCGAGCCAGCAGGGTCCGTTTCTCCTGGCTGGAGAACTGCATGATGCCAGGTGTCTCAAACTTCTGCCGGATCCACTGGCACTGCTCCACATCATTGATGAACATGAACTCCAGGCCGATATGCTGGCAGTAGGTGTTCTGGGGGGACAGGTGGGGGCTCCACGAGGAGCGGGAAGAGGCACAAGGCCCCCAGAATTTGGAAAAGAAAACGCAGCACCCTCCCTCCCTGGGTCTGGCTCCAGGGAGCTCCATCCAGTGGAGCCCAACACCCTGGCTGGGCTCACCTCTAGGCGCCGAATGATCTCCCGCAGAGAAAGGGTGCTTTCTGAGCCCCCAATGAAGGTGGTGGTGGGCAGCTGGAACTCTTTATCTAGGTCAGCCTCCTGCAGGTCGTAGAAGGCTGTGAAGAGGTGTGGCAGACCCCAGGCGGCAGAGCCCAGGCAGCAGAGCATGAGATCAGGCCTGAGGGGCCCAGCAGTATCCCCTCATCCCACTGACAGCCTCCCCAGCACCCTCCCGCTGGCTCCGGCCAAGAAACCCAAGGACCCTCTTTCAGCGGGGACAGTAGGTGTGAGTCAGAGACCAGCCCTGCCACCACGCAGTAGGGCTTGTACAAGTTTCTTAACCACACTAAGAAGATCCCCCAGCTCGGCGAGATTTCAGGTGAGACACCATGCAGAGGTGGGCAAGGGACAGAGACGAGTCAGTGGTCTGGTCTCCGGGCCACACAAACCCAGAGGCACTGGCTCAGTCTGCCCTCCAGAGCCCAAGAGCCTCTCCCCCAGGCCATGTGCACCAGCTCTCCAGCGCTGCAGGAGGAGGGGAAAGGGTAAGGATGCTCACCCAACTTATCAATGGTTGTGATTAAATCTGAGGGCACGAAGGAGTCCAGGTCTGCATCCAGAATGCCCAGGGGGTCCAGCTGGGCCACGTGGTGTCCTCGGATCTAGGAGGGAGGGGAAAAAGCCAGGGCTGGGACCCAGCTGGACAGACCCTCACCAAGAGTGAGGTTCTGTGCCCCCGGCCCTCGCTTCCGGCTTCAGAATTCCAAGTTTCGCGTCTCCATCACCCAGTCACTGCACCACGGCCTATGAGGGCCAACACAGGCACTAGAGTGGCCTCCTGCTCAACACAAAGTACAACACACAGCTGGAAAAAAATGAAAGGACACATACACAATGGTGTTCACTGCAGTACTACCAGCAATCGCAAACTTCTAGGAAGTTCTCAAGTGTCCATCAAGAGAGGGCTGGCATATGGATACAGTAAATCCACACAGGGCAGTACTACAGAGCTGTTAAAAAGGAATGAGGAGAATCTCTATCCACTACTGTACGGTAATCTCCACAAAATACCGTGAAGTAAAAAAGCAAATTATAGAAAAGTGTGTGTGGTACACATATATATACACACAGACAAATTCTTCTGATGTTTGTGTACATACACACACACAAACATCAGAAGAACAAACCATAAAATAAGAAAATGATTATCACTTGGGGAACATCTAGCTCAATTGGCATATATAGAAAATATTTTACATTCTACTTTGGTGAGTAGCATCTAGGGTCTTAAAACCTTGTGAGCAGCAATCTAAGATACTCCTAAGGTCTCAACTCGTCTGGAGCAAGGGAGAATGAAGAAAACCAAAGACATAAGGGAAAGATTAGTCCAAAGGACTAATGGACCACAACTACCATGGCCTCCACCAGACTGAATCCAGCACAACTAGATGGTGCCCGGCTACCACCACTGACTGCTCTAACAGGGAACACAACAGACGGTCCCATACAGAGCTGCAGAAAAATGTACAACAAAATTCTAACTCAAAAAAATAAATAAAAAAGACCAGACTTACTGGTCTGACAGACTGGAGAAACCCAAGAGTATGGCCTCCGGACACACTTATAGCTCAGTACTGAAGTCACTCCTGAGGTTCACCCCTCAGCCAAAGATTAGACAGGCCCATAAAACAAAACGAGACTAAATAGGCACACCAGCCCAGGAGCAACGACTAGAAGGCAGGAGGGGACAGGAAAGCTGGCAATGCGGAACCTAAGGTTGAGAAGGGGAGAGTGTTGGCATGTCATGGGGTTGGCAACCAATGTCACAAAACAATGTGTATTAATTGTTTACTGAGAAGCTAGTTTGCTCTATAAGCCTTCATCTAAAGTACAATAAAAAATGTGGGGGCAGAGAGGGTCAGGAGCTGGTTGAACGGACATGGGAAATCCAGGGTGGAAAGGAGGAGTGGGCTGTCACTGTATAGGGAGAGCAACTAGGGTCACATAACAATGTGTGTAAAAATTTTTGTACGAGAGACTAACTTGAACTGTAAACTTTCACATAAAGCACAACAATAAAAATAAAATAAAGTACAATAAAAAAGAAAGAAAATGATTGTCATAGATTGAATTGTGTCCCCCAAAAATATCTGTCAACTTGGCCGGGTCATGATTTTGTAATCTGATGTGATTTCCTTATATGTTGTAAACTCTATCACTATGATGTAAAAGATGGACTAGCAGCAGTTATACTGATGACGTATACAAGATTAGATAGTGTCTTAAGTCAATCTCTTTTGAGATATAAAAGAAAGAAGTGAGCAGACACACATGGGGACCTCATACCACCAAGAAAGCAGTGCTGGGAGCAGAGCGCGTCCTTTGGACCTGAGGTTCCCGTGCTGAGATGCTCCCAGACCAAGGGCAAGACTGATGCATCACAAGAACCTTCCTCCAGAGCTGACAGAGAGAGAAAGCCTTCTCCTGGAGGTGATGCCCTGAATTTGGACTTGCAGCCTACTGGATTGTGAGAGAATAAATTTCTCTTTGTTAAAGCCATCCACTTGTGGTATTTCTGTTAGAGCAGCACTAGACGACTAAGACAACAATTATCAGTCAAGAAGAGATGAAATAGGTTGCAGTGTTAGGGATAGAAACTAGACATTTTAGAATATATCTTGCTTGAAAGATCTGATTTTGAACCTTGTAAATATTTTACATTATTACAGAACAAAATTAAATTTCAAAAATTGAAAGTTAAAATGAAACAAAGGGATAAACGTATCCATTTGGTGGCATAACTACATAGAGAGGGATGATCCCGATTGGCTAATGGAGTATTCCCTAAGGACAAATAGAACTGCATGAAAAAATTCCTAAGTTCTTTTCTATTGCTAAATCAGTAGTGGTCACATTAGGACTTATTCTATGACTGTTACATGTGGGTTGTGGGATAAATCAAATAAGCAATTGTATCAGTGTCTCTGAGAACCTCTATTTTTGGCATGTTTTAAAAGGAGGTCTTGACATAAGAGTGATGAGGTTAAGGAAAACCCTGAGTCCCAAATGTAAAGTATCTACAAGTATCAGCAGAATAATCCCATAACATGTTATCTTTTAAAAAGTACCTGTGTCCTGGCTCTCACCACTGAAAAGGCCTGGAAGTAATGACCGATCCAGAGCAATGGACACTCCTAGTGGCCAGATTATGGACTGAAAATACCATTTCTCAGGGATAGGAGCCAGAGCTCCTCGGAGAACCAGCTGGGGCAGAAAACGTACAAGATGAGCTTGGAGCATCTTGTCATGTCAGATAGCAAGGGTGTGCTCCAACACCGCAGGACTGTGGAGAAGGGCCACATTTTGAGTATCAATAAATCTGTAACAGATTGCAACTCATCAAATGTGTTGAAATTCATGCATTTGTATGATACTAAAAAGAGAACAAAACTTTCACTGATCACCTTTGGAGGATGCTTCATAATTTAAAACATCTGAAAGTCAGGAAAAACCAAGCATTGATCGTGCCTTCCCTAGAAAGTTTGCTCCTCAGGATAAACAAAGAGTTGACAAAGGGAAGTTTCTCTTAATAGAAGTATTTCAGGTCATAAAGAAGGTACAATAGAATTAGAGTATCACCAATTCTGCAACCCCTAATGAATTAAAGGAGTCCCTAGTGGTGCAAATGTTTAACTCACTCAGCTGCCCAAAGGCATCCTAGAAGAAAAGCCTGGCAGTCTACTTCTGAAAAATCAGCCACTGAAACCCTATGGAGCACAGTTATACTCTGACACACATGGGGTCACCATGAGTTGGAATCAATGCAATGGCAACTGGTTTTTAATAAATTAATGGATCTAGCCAATAACCATCCATGGTCACCAGCTGATGAAGCACCCATCACTACCTATGAAGCAGTTTTGAACATCGGAATCTGATGGAGCCTCTAGATCTACCAATTTACAGAAATGACACGGGACAAAGGAACAGGCTAAGTGGTACCATGAGGGTGCAACCATCAAACCAGACTTAGGAAAACCACAGCACAAACATCAGACAAGCAAGGGACACAAAAGGAAACTGACCGAGAGGAGTTTACAGAGTGGAGACCAGCCTACCACAAGCTGTGTGTTTATCTGGATCCTGATTCAAAAAAACAATAAAAATAAATCATAACAGCAATAGGCCAATATGAATACCAACCAGATGTCTGACAACAATAAGGATTATTGTTATTATGTTTAGGTGCGAACATGTTATTATGTTATTTTTCTTTAAAGAGTCATTATCTCTAGAACATTTCTCATTGAAATAGTCAATGAATGACATTATATGATATCTAGGATTTGCTTCAAAATAATCTAGTGATGAGTAAAAGAGGGTAATAGAGGAAACAAGATTAGCCATGGATTGACAGGTGTGGGGGTTCACTATTCTCCCACGTTTTAAATGTTTGCAAATGTCCACAAAAGTATGTCAGTCTTTTCCAACACTGTGCAGCTGAGTCCAAGCAGACCCGGCCTCCCACAGCCCCGGGAGGGGCAGCAGCCCTGGGGGAAGCCTCCGCAAATCACGACAGGCTGCAAATCACGACAGGCTGGAGCGGACAGTTGTGTTTGTCTTCACCTTTGGCAGATGTTCACCAGGCAAGTGCAGGGAGTGCTGTGCTGGGAGGGCGCTAGTGCTTGGTCATGGCGAGGTAAAGAGGAAAGAGGAGCGGAAGGGCTGGCAACTCTGCTCAGAAGAGAAGCCCCCCAGCAGCACCTGGATGTTAACTGGTTGCCATCGAGTAGATTCCAACTCATGACGACACACGTGTGTCAGAGCAGAACTGTGCTCCATAGGGTTTTCAATGGCTGGTTTCTCAGAAGTAGAGTGGCAGGACTTTCTTCCAAGGGACCTCTGGGTAGACTGAAACCCACCAACCTTTTGGTTAGCAGCTGAGTGCACTAACCATTTCCACCACACAGGACTCCACTCAAATGTTACTCTGCATTTAATGTTGTTAGTTGCTGTCAAGCTGGCTCTGACTCATGGTGACCCTGTGTACAACAGAACAAACCGCTCCCAATCGGCACCATCTGCATGATCACTGGTATGTTGGAGTCCATTTTAGTGTCTTTTGATTGCCTTCCAACTGAGGGGACTCATCCTCTGTCGTGTTCCATACTCTGTTGTGTTCCATAAGGTCATCACTGGCTAATTTTCAGAAGTAGATCACCAAGCCTTTTTTTCTAGTCTGTCTTAGTCTGGAAGCTCCACTGAAACCTGTCCACCATGGGTGACCCTGTTGCTATTGGAAAAACTGGTGGCATAGCTTCCAGCACCACAGCAACATGCAGGCCACCACATGATGGCAAACTGACAGAGGGGTGATGGGTATTTAATACACAGTTTTACATTTCCTGTTCTTCCTTTTCAAAGTCAATGGTTAGATCAATTTCTGCTTCTTTCAACCAGCCATGAAAAACACAATGACAAGTAGGTAGCTGTGCACTCACAGAAGACCCCCGATGCATTAAGTACTCGGCCATTGAGGGGCCAGCCCTACACCCTTGCTCCTCCATCCAGACTGGCTTCAACCGTGGTGGTGCCCAGGGCACGCAGTGCCTGCCCACACACAAAGCCCGCCTCACCCAGGCAAGGTTCCTTGCCTTTCCATTTCCTAATGCTGCCCTTCAGCCCAGCCCAGCCCTGCTCCTGCAGCAGCTTGCATGCCCTCCCACAGTCTCTGCCAAAAGGCCCGGGAACCCCCGTCCCTCCCCCTGCATGACAGATTTCCCTGGGGAAACACCTTCTGCCACCGATTCCCAGAGAGATTCAAATGATTACACTTATTGTGCAGTGAACACCCAGAGCAGCCCTCCAATTAGTCCTGTCTGGTCAAGACCAAGAATTCAGACGTCATTAGGAATCTTCCAGAGAGCGGGGGCCCAGCTGGGGACCCACTGTGGAAGAGCCCAAGTCTTCAGATGAGAGCAGTAGGCGGTGAGGCAGCTGTTTCCTGAACTATGTGTTCATCCCATAAGCACTAATTAAGCCCCTGCTGTATATCAGTCCCTGTCTTCTTGCAAGGCACAGTTTAGAGAACAGACATTAACCAGGATCAGCCTACCCAGCTTTCATTCAACACACATTTAGGGAAATTGACACTAAGTTACTCTCTAGACACTTGGACAGGGAGATGTGGAAATAAAGTCCCTGTTCTATGGATCGGACGTTCCCTGAGAGGGACCACAAACAAATCAGCACACACAAAAGTACCGGGGAGCAGTGAGTGCTATGAATGGTAATGTGACAGAGAAGTCAGAGGGCTCTCTGCACAGATGACACTCAAGCTGAGTGAGAGCCCTCCCCATCAGCACCAGGCCATGCCCCGGAGACAGCTCTGCCTCCCCGCCACCCTGCGCCCTCCCTGCCCCTACCTGGTAGGCCCGGATCAGGGACTGCACTGCCAGGTGGTCCTCCACCAGCTTGCTGGTCTTGGTGCCCCTTGAGAGTGCCGGCCTGCTCTCGGGGATGATCGATGGGGGCTGTGGCTGCACCAGGCCACAAGAAGCCCCCTCACTGGCTTTCTGGAAGAAGCTGTCCCAGGACTGGGCAGGGCAGAAGCAAGAACACAGCCAGGTCAGGGCCTGGGAGGAGTGGGGGTGGCCCAGGCTGAGCCCTGGGGGGCACCGGGTGTTCCTTCGGTTCCATGGTTCTCAGGGTCTTCCTTCCCAATATCCTGCTGAGAGGACCCCTCACAACCAGCCCAGGGTCCTCTTCAGAGCCCAGATCTCCCAGGACACAGCCTTGGAGGAGGGGGCTGGAACTGTGATCCAGGGTGTTCACGGGAGGGGGCTTCTTGTCATGGGGGGAAGCATGCCCTCACACCATGGGTTAGGGGAAGCCTTTGCGGAGGGCAATTTGGCAGGCAGGCCCTCCACGCTTCAAATGCATGCATATTCTGAACCAGCGATTCCACCGCTAGACATTTACTCTACAGATGTGCTTGTACGTGTGTGCCTAGATGTATGTATAGACTGCTCCTACAAGACTGCTGATAAACATAAAAATGCAAAAACACCTAAATGGTGGAAACTGGTGAAATAAATGATTGTGCATTTAGAATCTGGACGATGGTGCAGCCTTTAAAGAAATAAGGTGCATGTGTTATTGCTGATATGGAAGATCACTAGGATATGCTGTAAAGAGAACCAGGCAGAAGAGGACAGGTGCTTTTCTACTGTGTGTAGAAGCAAAAAACAGACAGATATTCACAAGCAGAACACATATGGAGGTACCCCCCCCCCCCCCCCACACACACACGCATTCTCAGACAGTACTGGTAGGACAATAATCTGGCCCAAGCTCAGGTGAGAGCAACGTGGAATACCCATCAAAATTAAAGATGCCAGTAATCTTTGACCCAACAATTCACTTGGGGAATTTATCCCACAGACAGCTGCACGCGTGCAAGATGACACACCAACAGGCTTATTCGCTGCGGCACTGTTCAGAATCTCCCGGACTGGAAACAAACTACGTGTCCACCAGTGGGGACCAGTTAAATGAATACGACACAGACAGAGAATGGAATACAAGGCAGGGGGGAGGAAGAACAATGAAGCTCTTTATGTGCTGATGTGGGGAACATCTTGGCGAGATCTCTAAGCGATGAAAGCCAGGCGCTGCTTTTGTGTAAAGGGGGGGGTAGAGTTAGGTTTGTAATCAGGTTTGCAGAAAGGAGCTCTTTGAGAGGGAGCAGAAGAAACTAAGACTAGGTTGGGGAGGATGGGAACTGAGCAGATAGGGGATGGACTGGGAGGGTGTAACTTCCTGCTTTTTGGTGTTGGATCAGGTGATGTGTTACTTTCCTCGGGGGGGGGGGGGGGTGAGTGACACAGAGGGAGAGAAGCTTCACTTCCCACGTTCACCCTGCCATCGGACTTTTTCTCATCTGCAGATGTCTGTCTTAGCAGATCGATACATACAGAAATCCTCGCACCCCTGTAGACAGCACACGAGGACAAGGGGGCAGGGTCTGTACCTGGGGCAGGGCATGATCAGGCTTCTCAGGCAAGACCACCACCGCTGGCCGGTACAGCAAGAGGAAAGTGACAGGCTCTTCTCACCCAAGGTGAGGACATGGCTCTTTTGCAAACAGGGGTGACTGAGGGCCTGGGAGGCAGACAACTGGCCCCCATCCCACAGCAGACAAGCTGCTTTTCCCCACTCCTCCACCCACAGCCAGACCATGGATCTCCCTCCAGGCAGCAGGCAGGGCGGGCAGGGGGCCGACCTTGTGGACACTCCGGGGGTTTTCCAGCCAGGCAAAGTACATCTCCTCCATGTAACTGGAGCCACCTCCACCTCTGCTGATAGGAAAGGTGGCTGGGGGCCCAGAGGACCTGCGCTGCCAGCTGACCACCTGGACATCACGTGGGGCCAGGAGCCTTGCGGCCTGCGCACCAAGCCGGGACATCAGCAGCCGCAGTGGAGTCATTCTGGACACAGCAGCTAGGAGAAGAACACACCAAAGGAATTAACATGACCGAGCCCAGGGCAGAAGGAAGCCCTGACAGCTGATGATCTGCAGTCCTACTAGGGGTGGCCCTGGGCTAGGAGGGACAAGACAAAGGTGAACAGGACACTCTCCCAGCCCCCCAGAGTTCACTGACTAGTGGGAGTTATCAACTCACTTAACTCCAATCCCAGCTCCACGCCTGCCTGACACAGCCATCTTGCCCAAGTCACTGCCTAGCTGTCAACTGGGCAGTCATGCCCCGTCCCGGGGCCACCACATGACTCACGGAGGCATCTTATTAAGTCCCCAGCACGCAGGGGCAGGAGTAAGTGTATGCTGCCTTGGCTCCGAGTTCTCACAGTTACGAGCATGTGGCACGGCTCTGTTTACAGTCATTGTGACCAGAAGTAACCAGTGGCTCCCTCTCACTGAGGCACCAGCCCAAAGAGCTCCCTCCCTCCCTCCCGGGAGGCTGGTGACCCAGGCCTCAACAGCCCCACTCCACAGACCGTGGCTCTGAGAGGTGAAGGGCTTCTGATGGGGCGTGGTGGAGGAAAGACCCCACCCAGGGCTGACATGCAAGCCCAAGGTGACTGAGGACAGCTAACAGCCCAGGGAAGCAAGAACAGGCTGGAAGTCCACTCAAGCCAGGGAGGAATGAGAGCCTGGGACTCATTTCATCCCCCCCCCACCCAATTTGTTACCTGCCTTTTCCCAGGGAAAATGCCTGAATAATGGGCTCCCCCAGCAAACAGGGGCTCTAAGACCCCCCAGTCCTGGAGAGCCTCCAGGGCTCCTGACCCAGGCAGTCTGAGGTTGATGCAGCACTGTGCCCCCTGCTGCCTCCAATGCCCACACTTCATCCTACACAGGATGTAGACAAAGGGCAGTCTCTGCCCCCTACTCCACACCACCCCATGACTGTGGGCTCTGAAAGGGCGGACTCCCCCTGTACCAGCTCACAGATGAGCTTCGCTGGAATGCCCAGTCCTGTGAGTGGTGCAAGGCCAGAGCCACCCACCAGGGGCCCCACAGGCAGGGGGTCCCTGCTCTCCCTTGCAAAGGCCAGTCCCAGAAAACGTGCATTCTAGGGCATAACTGGCTCCCGGGTTCTGCCCACGGGCTAGGTGTGCTCAGCCAGCAGGTACCCCCAACATGGGCTCACCTGTCAACAAGAACCTGGCCAGCTGCTTCCTCACTAGGGATCAGGCCCCGAGGCAGGGCAGGGCAGGACCCTCTCAGCCACCTCTTCCCTCCCTTCCTCCCTCCCTGCCTCCCTCTGAACTCACTTGAGGCAGAAGGGAGGTGGTCTCATCAATCACAGGATGGTGCTTTACTGTTCAGCAGCAGGTCTGAACAGAGAAGAATTAAAAAACAAAAATATATTACACAGCAGGGAGGAAGCAGGTGGGCTCAGCTGGAGCGTGAGCCCCAAGCTTCTCTCCCATGTGCCCAGTTTCTGAGGCCTCCGACTGCCTAGCCAGCCCTGCCATCCAGCACCTTTCCAAGCACTGCGGGGCTTGGGATGGGGTCAGATTGCCGGGCTCCCAACCATCGGGTTCTGCCTCTGACAGCCCCACCCAGCTGGCCACCACCCCCAGAAGCTACTGGCCTGGGGCATCAAGATCTACACCACAACCCTGTTCTCCAGCAACCCAGATGCAGAGAGCTACCTATCACGGGAACAAGAGCAAACAGTTAGTGAGCACTGACTGGGGCTGACAGTGTGCTCATTTAACCCTCAGCAATCCTATGAGGTGGGCACTTGCGTCAGCCCCACCTTAGGAACAGGGCAACTGAGGTACAGAGAGCTTAAGCCATCTGCCCCACCTCCCAGCCCGTGAGTGATGGAGCTCAGTGTGGTTCCAGAGGCTGTGTCCTCCACACTGCAGGGTCCAGACATAAACTCCGGCTCCTGGTCACTACAATGCACTTCCCACCAGCTGTAACCACGGCCACTCCCTGTGCTGCTCCCGCCCCCACAGGGGAATGGACAGCTCAGGCCAGGGCAAGGACAAAGCCTGGCTGTGCCCAGCCTGGCCCAGTACAGGGACACTGCATTTCACAAACACTAGACCATGCAGGGCAGCCGCTGGACACTGCTTCACACAGCTTGGCGGGAGGGCAGCCAGCCAGCCACCCCACCCCCCATCCCTGCAGAGGCCTGAGGACCCAGGCGCCCTGGAGTGCTGGGGTCAAAGCAGACCTCAGTATCTTGCACTAGGGGTCCAGTCAGCCCTGCCAGGCAGGCGCAGGCAGCAGGGAAGAGCCCAGGGGCCCCCACCCCCAGCTCAGTCCCCAGCAGACTAACACAAAGTTGCTTTGGGCAGTCAGTCTCCTCTCTAGGGACAAGGTCATGCACTGACTCCAGAACCACAGCTGGAGGAAGTCCCTGTCGGCTAAGCCTCCCCACACAGGGCCCTGTCTGAGCTGTCCTGGTGAGGGTGGCTCTGTAATGCTCCCATTTTAAAGATCAGTCAACAGAGGTCGGGAGAAGGTAAGGGCCCTTCCCAAAGGCACCTGGAAGCTGGGCAGTAGCAGAGCCTGGACTCCCGCTGGGGGTCTCCTCTGGCCTCACGTTCTGAGAATTGGTGAGCCTCTACTCAGGAGTAAACCCCAACTCTAGTTTGCTGAACCAAAGAGAATGTAGGAGGCGGGGCGGAGCAGGGAGGACGAGTGCTTGCATTACAGACACAGGAGAGAACGAGGCCCTGAGCCAAAACCCAGAGATGGGAAAAGTACAAAGGTGGACCAAGGCTGTTCCAGGGCGCCACAGGATGGGTGGGAGGGGCTGCAAGGGCAGGCTTAGGGCCTGTGGAGCAGGGGCATCAGGGTGGGGGCCCGCGGGGTCGGGTCAATGCCCAATGCGTCTTGCTGGAGCCTACGGGTTTTCCCACCCCTCACTTTGTGGGAGTGTGGTAAGCACTCGGACGCCGGCTATGACCTCGAGCCAGCCTCAGCCTCTCCGGGCCTGTTCCCTCATCTGTGAGCGGAGAGTGGGGTTAAAACTGGTTCTAAAGGCCCTGCCCCCCTGAGACTTCTTCGAGGCTGCCTGCGGGTCCCGCCCGGAGGACCACGCGGCGGCTGGACCCTCCCCCCTCCCCGGCGCGGCTCTCCGCAGCCCCGAGCCCCTTTGAGAGGGCGAAGAGCAGCAACCCTCCCCAAGCCACGACAGGCAGCGTGGACAGTCTGTAGTCTTCGGGCTGGAGGAAACGCCAGTGATGTCTGACATCCCACCGTTAGCTCGTCACTCCTTTATGCCAAACTGCACTCGCCAGCGCAGACGCGCGCTAAGGGCTGGGGGTCCTTGGGGAGGCCACAGCCACCCAAGGGCGGAGCCAAGGTCACGCTCCCTCCTCCCTCCCCCCCACCCCGCCCCGCAGGCGGCCCCGCTCGGCACCTGCGGGAAGCAGCGCCCCGGGACTGGTGAGAACGGAGCCGAGGGGCCCGGCCCCCAAGTCGCACGAGGAGAGAGGAGGCTCAGAGGCCTGAAGGGGAGGGCTGCCGCGCTCACCCGGCCGGGCGGGAGTCGGCGCGGCCGCGTGCTCCGGAGGCTGCTGGGCAGGGGGCTGCGCAGAGGGTGCGCGGCGCGCAGTCACCGGTACCTGGGTCACGTGACGCCACCGCCTCCGCCGCCGCCCGCAAGCGCGCGCCCCGGAGTCCCCGCGCGTCTTGGCGTCACAGTCCCCGCCCCCATTTGGCGCTGTCCTCGGTGCTGAGGGCCCAGGCCGAACCCTCCTGGGGCCGGAGGAGCGGAGGAGTGAAGATCCTGGAGACCGCCTGACAGGCAGAGCCCCTTACGGGCGAGGCGACCTTGACACACTGTTGAGCATCTGAAGCCCAGTGTCCACGTCAGAAAACTAAGGCGACTCTAGCAGGAAAATAAGCAGCCGGTTTTTTTTTTGTTTTTTTTTTTTTAGTTTTTTTTAGTTTTAAAGTAATGACTTTATTAATAAATATACATCCATATGATGATGTAGGTACAAATCATGAACACTACTCCATTCCATACACATAATTGCACACGAGTAGCTCAAGTTCATGGACAGAAAAACATACACAGTATTTATTCAGACTTTTTACAGCAGAGGATAGCGTGCTTGTATCAGTTAATTGGTAATTATTTTCTCTATGGTTATCTGTGGAAAAGGGTATTGTGAAAACTTAAAGAATCAGAGTGGTCTGATTACTATAAATCACACACTTGATTTACTATAGCATTAAAATTTCCAAAAACTAAATACATTTATATGTGAAAACACAGATTTATCTACTTGGTGGGGAGGAAAAGCAAAGTAAAGATTTAGATACATCCTAGAGTTTAATAGCGTATAGTTAAAAACAAAAAAATAGTCAAAAAAATGTTATGTCCAAGGAAAAAATGTTTTGAATAACTGTTGTGAGTCCTTGTATTTCACTATAAAGGGATCATAAAATTTTACTGCATATAGATACAATGACTGACAGAATAGCAGTTATCAGCATCCCCTGAATTATTCTGTTAAAGCTTCTTATAATACAAAGCAGTTTGATTTTGTTTTCTTTAGCTGCTATACTGTGGTTATTCTTACACTGGATGAATCACTCTTGGCCTAATAATAAGCAGCCGTTTTTATGTAGGAAATAGTCTCCCTTTTATTATCTGTAAAATGGAAAACCTGTTGCCAAGGTGATGGGAAAATCGCATTGATTAAGGAGAGGGTTGCACAACCCATTAGTGTAATTGCTGTCAATAAATAAGTTGTAAACCTGAAAAAAAAAAAAGAGTAGCAGCTGAGGCTGCTATGTGCAACCAAAAGCCTCATGGGATTTGGTTCCTTGGTTTGGATGGAGGTCTAGAGTCATGGTTTCATGGGACATCCAGTTGATTGGCCTGAGAACGTGTTTAGTGCTTCTGTTCTACCTCCTGGTTCGTAATGTAGTCGCTGCAAGGGGCCATCTACTTGTCTGGAGCAACAGAGGAAGGAGTCAGGAATGAAAGGAGGATGTGAAATGTATAGCTAATTGCCTCCATGAGCAACTGCCTCCTTTGCCAAGAGACCAGAAGAACTGAATGGTTCCCGGTTACTATTACTGAACATTTTTATCAAAGATGCCATAGAAGAATCCTGATCAAAAGGGTGGGAATGCAAAACAGAATTTCAAATTCTCATGGACTCTAGACTTTCTGGAGCCAAAGGGGCTGGATGAACCCCTGAAACTATTGCCCTGAGATAATCTTTAAAACTTAAACCAAAAATATCCCCTAAAGTCTTCTTAAAACCAAATAATCATTTAGCTTAACTAGTAAAAACTGTCTGCTTTGAGCATTATACTCTTTTAAGAACTACCTATATGGGGTCAAAATGACAACAGCAACTCAAAAGATTAGATAAGAACCTTAAGTGATGGTGAATTTATGTTAGTGGGGAAGGGACAACTCAGAAAAGGAGAGTGAGAATGGTTGCACAACTCGAAGAATGTAATCAATGTCACTAAACTGTACATGTAGAAACAGTTGAATTGGTGGCTGTTTTGCTCTGTATATTCTCAACAATAACAACAAAATAAATTTTTTTTAAAAAGAACAAAAAGAAAACCTGTTGCTGTCGAGAATGGGGTTGCTATTAAAATTTCCTCTGTCTAGGGCCGTTGTGAAAAAAAGATGAGATAATGCATATAAGTGTTTAGCACAAAGCCTGACACCCTGAAAATGCTTAATAAACATTCCTTACTATTGCTAGTGTTATTTTTATAATCACTGATAACTACAGGCATAATTTCTCAGTTCCCATCTTACTGACCTATAGTATTCGACACAATTGATTATTCCCTTCTCAATACTGTTTCTTCACCTGGCTTCTATGACAATGCCCCCTCCTGTTTGCCTCCTGCCTCACTGGTCACTCCTCTCAGATTCCTTTGCTTGTTCCTCTTCATCTCCCTTCTCCCTCCTCCTAATATCCAATGCCCTGGGACTCAGTCCTTGATCCTTTTGGATTCTCTCTCTACACTCTTTTTCTTGGTGAGCTCATCTGGTCTCATGGCTTAAACACCAGAAATCCAGAGCCTTATATCCAGTTGCTTCCCTGACATCTTCCCTGGTGTATTAGTTATTATTGCTGCATAACAAAATCCCACAGACTTAGTGGCTTAAAACAACACACATTATCTCTTAGTTTCTTTGGGTCAGGACTTGGCTTATCTGGGCCCTTTGCAAGGCTGCAATCAAGGCATCATCCTGGGCTGGGTTCTCATTTGGAGACTCAACTGGTGATGGATCCACTTCCAAGCCCTCTCAGGTAGTTGGAAGAATTCATTTCCTTGTAAGGAAATGAGGAACAAGCCTCTTGCAACCTGTCAGCTAGAGACACCCCACAGCTCCTAGAGGATGCCCTCAGCTCCTTGCCATGTGACCTCCTAACATGGCCATTTCTTCAAAGCCATCAGGAGAGATGGTCTCTAGAGCCAGTGAGCTAGCAAGACAGAATCTTATATAAGATAACATGGCATGCGCCATTCTCACAATCCTCGCTATGTTTGAGCCCATTGTTGCAGCCACTGTGTCAATCCATCTCATTGAGGGTCTTCCTCTGTTTCTCTGACCCTCTACATTACCGAGCATGATGTCCTTCTCCAGAGACAGGACTTTCTTGATAACATACCCAAACTACATGAGACAAAGTCCTGCCATCCCAGCTTCTAAGGAGCATTCTGGCTGTACTTCTTCCAAAACAGATTTGTTTGCTGTTCTGGAAGTCCATTGTATATTCAATAGTCTTCACCAACACTGTAATTCAAAGATATATATATATATAGATATATATATATGTATTTATGTATATATAAACCAAACCAAACCAAAGCCATAGCCGTCAAGTCGATTCTGACTCAGCGACCGTATAGGATAGAGTAGAACTGCCCCATAGGGTTTCCAAGGAGCAGCTAGCAGCTCTTAACCACTGTGCCATACATACATATATACATATATGTGTGTGTGTGTGTGTGTGTGTTGTTGTTGTTGTTAGTTGCCGTCAAGTTGATTTCAGCTGATGTGTGCAGAGTAGAACTGTGCTCCATAGGGTTTTCAAGGCTGTGAACTTTCAGAAACAGATTGACAGCTCTGTCTTCCAAGGCACCTCTGGGTGGGTTTGAACTGTCAACTTTTCTGTTAGTAGTAGAGTGCTTAACTGCTTGTGCCACCTAGGTATCCTGTAGTTATAGTTACAGTTATACAGAGAGAGATTTACTTCAAGTGATTGGCTCATGTGATTGTAGAGGGCTGGCAAGTCCAAGATCTGTAGGTCAGGCAGCAGGCTAAAGACTTCTGGAAGCTGGCATCCCAAGATCTGTAGGTCAGGAGGTAGAAAGAGTGCAGAGTGAAGAGAGGGAGCAAGTTATACCAAAATATCTATAACTTGGAGGCAGAACACATCCTAAGGAAACTCCCTTTTCAACTGGTTGATTGATTACATTAGCTTACATTGTGGAAAGTGATTATATTACATTACATTACATTACATTACATTACATTGTATTATGGAACAGTAACTAGACTAGTGTTTGGCCAAACCACTGGGACCCGTAGCCTAGCCAAGTGACACATAAAATTAACCAACACAACCAGGTATGAGTGGTAGGAGCCATGATAACTCACAGGTTTCTCATTTTAGTGACTAAGGAAGAGGGTGCCAGTAGAACCTCTTGGTGAGCTGGGAAACAGGAGGAGACACAGGTTGTGGGGGAACACAAAGGTTACAAGTCGGAGCCACCGACGAACCACTTAAGAAAGATGAAGAAGAGTTTCACACAGAGCAGGAACAATGCCCAGCAAATCAAAAGGCTCTGAGGTACTGAATATATAAATAGACGATGGCTAGACCATATAAGAAAATAGAACTCAGACCTGTGACCTCTACCACAGCCACCTAGGAAGCCAAACCACAGCTTCAGCAATAATCAGCCCCAAATGGTTAGCACTTGGTCAGTAACTGCTAGCTTCCCTAATTTTTGCCCCCACTTCCAACTCAGGACCAACCAGAGAAAGCCACACAAGGATGCTCTGTTTTCTAGTTAGCCTGCCTCCAACTTCCCCATGCCAATGGCCTCGAATCAGGGCATACCTGAAACTTCCCCCTTTTTCCTCTATAAAGCTTTCCCACTCCTCTGCCTGCTTTTGAGTCTCTGCCAAAAGCAAATGATGGTGGCTGACCCTCTTGCCAGCTCTGAATAAATAGCCTCTGCATGTTCTCATCTGGGTGATTTTTGTTTATTTCCCGTTTACCCACAAGTGGTCTTCAGAGTTCCTGAGAGGAGACCAGAGCCATGAAGGAAGGGAGAGCCTCACACTGTGGACGGACAGGAACTGAGTTCCTGAAGGGCATGTGTGGGCAGCCAAGGGCAGAATCCACCGCTGTGGGAGCCTGCAGGGGCTGCCGGGGCGTTCAGCCTAATTGATGCTCTGCTAATTAGATTGATTAAAGCAAACATTTGGGGCAATCAAGGCTCCTGTGAGTGTAGCTGCCATTCTCAGAAACCTGAGGGGACTTGAGGTAATGGCTGTGGGCTCTGCAAAGATCTTCAGAAGAAACAGCTTTCTTTTCTTCTTTGCTCATGTGTGTGACAGAATGTATGTGTTTTTATTTATTCTGTTTGCACAGAATTTAAATAACACAGAAGGGTGCAGAGTCAAATGTGAAAATCCCCCTTTCTGTTACCCCCATCCCACTTTATCCCCCTCTACCCCAGAAATAATGACCAACCACAGTTTTGTGAACATCTTTACAAAACTCTATGTATTTATGTATGTATATTTATAAAAACGTTGTTGTTAGCTGCCATTGAGTCAGCCCTTGACTCATGGTGACCCCATGCACAACAGGACTAAACACTGCCTGGTCCTGTGCCGTCTATGATCGGTTGTGGATCAGACTGTTGTGATCCATGGGGTTTTTATTGGCTGATTTTTGGGGAGAGTAGATTGCCAGGCCTTTCTTTCTAGTCCATCTTAGTCTGAAAGCTCCACTGAAACCTGTTCAGATTCATAGTAACACACAAACCTCCACGGACAGACAGGTGATGGCTGCGAATGAGGTGCATTCGCTGGGAATTGAACCCAGGTCTCCCGAGTGGAAAGCAAGAATTCTACGACTGAACCACCACTGCCCCCCGATTTGTACAAATACACACTTATAAAAACAGAAAATGGGTCACCCATTAAAACCCATTGCCAATTAGTTGATTCCGACTCATAGCGACCCTAAAGGACAGAATAGAACTGCCCCATAGGGTTTCCAAGGAGCGGCTGGTAGATTCAAACTGCTGACCTTTTGGTTAGCAGCCAAGCTCTTAACCACTGTGCCACCAGGACTCCAAAATGGGTCACACTAGAATATAATTCCAAGACTTACTTCTTTTTTTCTTTGTCTTGGAGATCTTTATTTTAATCTCAGTCCACATAGCACCTTGTCTTAGTGATCTAGTGCTGCTCTAACAGAAGTGCCACAAGTGGACGGCTTTAATAAAGAGAAATTTATTCTCTCACGGTCTAGGAGGCTGGAAGTCCGAATTCAGGATTTCAGCTCCAGGGGAAGGCTTTCTCTCTCTCTGTCAGCTCTAGGGGAAGGTCCTTTTCATCAATCTTTGCCTGGTCTGGGAGCTTCTCAGCACAGGGACCCCGGTCCAAAGGACACGCTCCCCTCCTGGTTCTTCATTCTTGGTGGTAGCAGGTCCCGCTGTCTCTCTGCTTGCTTCTCTCTTTTATATCTCAGAAGAGATTGACTCAAGATACAACCTAATCTTGTAGATTGAGTCCTGCCTCATTAACATAACTGCCTTTAATCCTGCCTCATTAACATCATAGAGGTAGGATTTACAACACATAGGAAAACCACATCAGATGACCAAGGGTGGACAATCACACAATACTGGGAATCATGGACTAGCCAAGTTAACACACACCTTGGGGGGACAATTCAATCCATAAAATACCCCTCATTCTTTGTAACGGGTGTATTGTATTTATTGTAGAGGTGCACAATGACAGTATTAGACTTCTCCTCCATCAAATGGATATTTACTTTCTTCTTTAATTTTTGTACAACAGCAAAAATAAAATCATTGTCTGCATGTGTTTTAGCATATGTACAACTATTTCTGTAGGATTCAAATCCTAGAAGTAGTGTAACACTGGGTCAAATGATATGCATATTTTATATTTTAAAAGGGGCATTGGTGATTCAGTGGTAGGATTCTCGCCTTCCATGTGGGAGACCTGGGTTCAATTCCTAGCCAATGCACCTCAAGCACAGTCACCACCTGTCCATCAGAAGAGGCTTACGTGTTGCTATGATGCTGAAAAAGTTTCGGTGGAGCTTCCAGACTAGGCAGACTAGGAAGAAAGGCCTGGTGGTCTACTTCCAAAAAATTAGCCAATGAAAATTAGCCTATGATCACAATGATCTAATCCCGTTGTGCATGGGGTCACCATGAGTCAGGGGCTGACTCGAAGGCAGATAACAATAACAGTATTTTAAAAGGACTGTTCTCAGCAAGACCATCCCAATTTTTGCCTCCCCACTAGCATTTGAGTTCCCATTTCCTTACATCCTTGCCAAGACTTGTTATTATCAGTCTTTTTAATTTGTGTCAATCTGATAGGTGTAAAAAAAATCTTATTTAGTTTTAATTTGCATTAAAACTAATTATAAATGAAGTTACATTTTTCTTATTGATTCACATAAACTCTGAATATGTTCTGGATAATAAAACTTTGTATGTCATAAATATTGCAAATATTTCTCCCAGTCTGTTGCTTGTCTTTCAACTTTGTTTATGGAGACTTTTGACATAGTAATTTACGTTCTTGCTTGCGGGCTTATTCCTTGATTTGAGGACTCAGAACTCCAGGTTTCCCCCTCAATTCCAGCTGTGTATTTGCTTCTCCTTTCTCCTGGCTGAGGGCTTCTGCACACTGGAAGCTGTCCTTCTCTGGAGGGGCAAGGTGGCCCCACTTACCCTCTCAGACCAGTAATAGTTGTCATCGAGCGGATTCCAACTCATGGTGACCCCATGTGTCAGAGTAGAACTGTGCTCCAGAGGGTTTTCATTGGCTGATTTTTTGGCAAGTAGATCCCCAGGACTTTCTTCTGAGGTGCCTCTGGGTGGACTCAAACCCCCAAACTTTCAGTTAGCCATCAAACACTTTAACTGTTTGCACCACCCAGGGACACATTCTCCAACTGTTGTTGTTAGGTACCATTGAGTCAGTTCCAACTCACAACGACCGTGTGTACAACAGAACCAAACATTGCCCAGTCCTGCGCCATCCTCACAACCGTTGTTATGCTTGAGCCCATTGTTGCAGCCAATGTGTCAATCCATCTCGTTGAGGGCCTTCCTCTTTTTCAGTGACCCTCTACCAAGTATGATGTCCTTCTCCAGGGACTGGTCCCTCCTGATAATATGTCCAAACTACATGAGACGAAGTCTCACCATCCTCACTTCTAAGGAGCAGTCTGACTGCACTTCTTCCAAGATAGATCTGTTCGTTCTTCTGCCAGTCCATGGTCTGTTCAATATTCTTCACCAACACCATAATCCAAAGGCATCAATCCTTACTCAGTGTCCAGTTTTCACATGCATATGAGGCAACTGAAAATACCATGGCTTAGGTCAGGCACGCTTTAGTTCTCAAAGTGAAATCTTTGCTTTTTAACACTTTAAAGAGGTCTTTTGCAGCAGATTCGCCCAGTGCAGTATGTCATTTGATTTCCTGACTTCTGCTTGCATGGGTGTCTATTGTGGATCCAAGTAAAACGAAATCCTTGACAACCTCAATACTTTCTCCCTTTATCATGATGTTGCTTACTGGTCCAGTTATGAAGATTTTTGTCTTCTACATGTTGAGGCGCAATCCATGCTAAAGGTTGTAGTCTTTAATCTTCATAAGTAAGTGCTTCAAGTCCTCTTCACTTTCAGCAAGCAAGGTTGTATCACCTGCATATCACAGGTTTTTAATGAGTCTCCCTCCAATCCCGATGCCACATGCTTCTTCGTATAGTCCAGCTTCTCAGATTATTTGCTCAGCATACAGATTGAATAAGTATGGTGAAAGGATACAACCTTGACACACATTTTTCCTGACTTTAAACCATGCAGTGTCCCCTTGTTTTGTTTGAACGACTGTCTCTTAGTCTATGTACAGGTTCCTCATGAGCACAATTAAGTTTTTTGGAATTCCCATTCTTCACAATGTTATCCATAATTTGTTATGATCCATACAACTGAATGCCTTTGCATAGTCAATAAAACAGGTAAACCTCTTTCTGGTATTCTCTGTTTCAGCCAAGATCCATCTGACATCAGCAATGATATCCCTTGTTCCAAGTCCTCTTCTGAATCCAGCTTGAACTTCTGGCAGTTCCCTCTGGATGTACTACTGCAACCACTTTTGAATTATCTTCAGCAAAATTTTACTTGTGTGTGATATTAATGATATTATTCAATAATTTCTGCATTCTGTGGGATCACCTTTCTTTAGAATGAGTACAAATATAGATCTCTTCCAGTAAGTTGGCCAGGTAGCTGTCTTCCAATTTTCTTGACATAGATGAGTGAACACCTCCAGCACTGCATCTGTTTGTTGAAACATCTCAGTTGGTATTCCATCAATTCCTGGAGCCTTGTTTTTCGCCAATACCTTAAGTGCAGCTTGGACTTCTTCCTTCAGCACCATTGGTTCTTAATCTTATACTACCTCTTGAAATGGTTGAATGTTATCTAATTCTTTTTGGTATAGTGACTCTGTATATTCTTTCCATCTTCTTTTGATGCTTCCTGCGTCGTTCAATATTTTCCCCATAGAATCGATCAATACTGCAATTCGAGGCTTGAATTTTCTCTTCAGTTCTTTCAGCTTGAGAAATGCCAAGTGTGTTCTTCTCTTGGTTTTCTAACTCCAGATCTTTGCACATTTCATTATAATACTTAACTTTGTCTTCTCAAGTCACCCTTTGAAATATTCTTTGCAGCTTTTTTACTTCATCATTTCTTCTCTTCGATTTAGCTACTTGATATTCAAGAGCAAGTTTCAGAGTCTTTTCTGACATTCATTTTGCTCTTTTCTTTCTTTCCTGTCTTTTTAATGACCTTTTGTCTTTCAAGCATGCTGTTCTTAATGTCATCCCATGACTCATCTGGTCTTTGGTCATTAGTGTTCAATGCATCAAATCTGTTCTTGAGATGGTCTCTAAATTCAGGTGGGATACACTCGAGGTCATATTTTGGCTCTCTTGGATTTGTTTTAATTTTCTTCAACTTAACTTGAATTTGCATAGGAGTAATTGATGGTCTGTTCCGCAGTTGGCCCCTGGCCTTGTTCTGACTGATGATATGGAGCTTCTCCATCGCTTCTTTCCACCGATGTAGTAAATTTGATTCTTGTGTTTTCCATCCAGTGAGGTCCACGTGTATAGTCGCAGATAATGTTGTTGAAAAAAGGTATTTGCAATGAAGAAGTCATTGGTCTTGCAAAATTCTGTCATGTGATCTCCAGCATCGTTTCTATCACCAAGGCCATATTTTCCAACTATAGATCCTTCTTCCTTGTTTCCAACTTTTGCATTCCAATCCCCAGTAGTTATCAATGCATCTTGATTGCATGTTTGATCAATTTCAGACTGCAGTAGCTGGTAAAAATCTTCAATGTCGTCATCTTTGTCATTGGTGGTTGGTGCTTAAATGTGAATAATAATCTTATTAACTGGTCTTCCTTGTAGGCGTATGGATGTTATCCTATCACTGACAGCATAGTACTTCAGGACTGATCTTGAAATGTTCTTTTTGATGATTTCCGGTCAATGCATCTCATGCATAGCCACCACCCTCCCTCTGTCAGTGGAGGCTTGCATGTTGCTATGATGCTGAACAGGTTTCAGCAGAACTTCCAGGCTAAGATAGACTAGGAAGAAAGGCATGGCAATCTACTTCCAAAAATCAGTCAATGAAAATCTGATGGATCACAACGGTCCAATCTGTACAACCCATCGTGGGGATGGCACAGGACCAGGTATGTTTAGTTGTGCATGGGGTCACCATGAGCTGGGGACAGACCCCACAACAGCTAACAATAACAAGTATTCTATGATATGAACGTACCAAAGTTTGTTTCTTTTGACCATTCATCCATGGAAGGACATCTGAGTTGTTTCCAGTTTTGAGCTATCATGAATAAAACTGCTATGAACATTCATGTACAGTGTTTTGTATGAACATAAGTCTTCATTTCTTTAGAATAAATGTCCGGGAGTATAGTTGCTGGGTCACATGGTAGTTGTATTCTTAGTTTTTAAAGAAAATGCCAAGATTATTTTTCGGAGTGGCTTTACTATTTTCCCACCAGCAATGTATGAGTGATCCAATTTCTTCATACCCTCGCCAGCATTTGGTTTTGCCACTACTTTTTATTTTAGTCATTTTAGTTGGTGTGTAGTGGTATCTCATTGTGGCTTTAATTTGCGTTTATCTGATGGCTAATGAGGTTGAACCTTTTTTATGTGCTTATTTGCCATCTGTATATCCTTTTAAGTAAAATTTCTCTTCATGTCTTTTTGCCCATTTTCTAGTTGAATTGTTTGTTTTTTTTACTGTTGAGTTTTGAAAGTTCTTTTTATATTCTAGATAGTAGTCTTCGATTGGATATGTGGTTTGCAAATATTTTCTACCAGTCAGTAGCTTGTCTTCTCATCCTCCTTATAGGATCTGTCACTGAGCAAAGTTTTAAATTTTGATGAAGTCCAATTTACTGATTTTTTTATGTTATGGGTCTGCTTTTGGGGGCAAGTCTAAGAACTCTTTGTCAAGCCCTATATCCTAAAGATCTTCTCCTGTATTTTTTTCCTAGTAGTTTTATAGATTTACATTGTACATGTAAGTCCATGATCCATTTTGAGTTAATTTTGTATAAGGTGTGAGACTTAGCTTAAGGTTCATTTTTGCGGATAAATGTCCACTTGCTCTAGCACCATTTATTGAAAAGACCATCTTTCCGCCATTGAATTGTTCTTGCACCTTGGTCAAAAATCAGTTGGGCTTATTTGTGTGGATCTAGGATGGAGAGACTTCAGTTCACTTATTTTGGACACATCATTAAGAAAGACCAGTAGCTGGAAAAGGACATCATTGTTGATAAAGTGGAGGTTCATCAAAAGAGAGGGAAACCCTTAATAAGATAGATTGACACAGTAGCCACAACAGTGAAGACAGCGCTGGACTGGGCAACATTTCATTCTGTTACACACAGGGTCACCATGAGTCAGATCCAACTTGACAGCAACTAACAACAATTTCTAGGTTTCACCACCCATCTGTCAGTTTGTCATTCTGTAGTGGCTTGTGTGTTGCTATGATGCTAGAAGCTATGCTACCAATACTTCAAACATCAGCACGGTTACTCATGGTGGACAAGTTTCAGAGGAGTTTCCAGACTAAGCCAGACTGGGAAGAAAGGGCTGGTGATCTACTTCTGAATATATTACCTAGTGAAAACCTTGTGGATCACAACAGAATATTGTTCAGTATAGTGCTGTGTTATGGATTGAATTGTGTCCCCCAAAAATACATGTTGTAAATCTGCAGTGCAGTGAATTACTTAATATGGCCCTTCTAGCCATAGTCTTTGTAACTCTCACCAAATGACTGGGTGGGACTATGCAAATGAGGTGTATGGAACCCTAATGAGGGCATTGGTCAGTTTTGCCATCCCAGAGGCATAAAGAGAGGATCTCATCACCACCAAGAAAGAAGAGCCAGGAGTGGAGTGCACCCTTTGGACCCAGCATCCCTGTGCTGAGAAGCTCCTGGAACCAGGAGAGTGAGAGAGAGAGCTGTTAACACCAAAGACTGTGAGAAGCAGCAGCAGAGAAACAGTGGCAGCAGAGGAGATCAACAAGAGATGGCCTGGTGGCCTTCCTGGCCCACAGAGTGAGAAAGCTGAGTGTCTTCAGGCAGGAGGCTTGCTGGCAGAGTAGGGTACCTCCAGGCACTTGGTGGAGCTAGGTTTGCCAACCCATAGAGCCAAAGCTTAGATTCTTCAGGCCAAGATTTACTGGTGGAGTGGGGTGCCTCTAAGTAGTTATTGGCAGAGCTAAAAGAGCTTTGGAACAGTTGCCTGAGCAGGACGGAGGCCAGGCCGAGGGGCTGAGGGCCAGAGAGAGACCTGCCTGTGGCATGGCTGGGAAGAGGCTGTCCTGATAGAAGAACTGTATCCTAAGTCGTTTCTGATCCCGAATTGTAACCTGTTACTTCCCTCATAACCCCCATAACTGTGAGTATGGTCTGTGAGTTCTGTGTGGCCATTGCAATGAATTATCAAACCTAGCAGAGAAGTAGACAGTGCCATGAGAGGGACGGTTGGTGTCAGAATGTGTAAAAACGGTTGGAAAGGGGAGGATGTATGTCTGACCTCTACTTCATAGGAAGCAGCCTTGGGCTGTTGATCTTGATTCTCCTTCCCTCTTGTGAGGTTAGATGAGAAGGTCAGATGTCCCTGCCACGCCGTTTTTACAAAATCCTAAACTCTGCCTATGGTTATAATCCCATTTGGGAATGAGTTTTGTTCTGTTAATGAGGCAGGGTTAGTGTCTTGAGTTAATCTCTTACAAGAGATAAAAAGAGCAGATTAGGCAAGCAGAGATGGGGGAAAGATAGATACCAAACCACATGGAGATCTCCAAGGAACCAGGAAACAGAAGCTGAAGAGACAAGGACTTTCCCCCAGAGCCGCCAGGGAGAGAAAGCCTTCCCCTAGAGCCAGCGCCCTGAATTTGGACTTGGAACCTACTGGACTGTGAGAGACTAAATTTCTCTTTGTTAAAGCATCCACTTGTGGTATTTGTCATAGCAGCACTAGGTAACTAAGACATGCTGGAAGATGACCCCTAGTTGGAAGGCACTCAAAATACACTGTGGCGGTAACAGTGAAGTTGGCAATGATCGTGAAGATGGGGCAGGACCAGGTAATGTTTTGTTCTGCTGTACATGGGCTCACCATGAATTAGAAACTACTTGATCGCAACAATTTCTAGGTTGAAAGGGGAACTTACATATCAGCTTTATTTTATATAATTCACATACTATACAATTTACCCAATTAAGGTGGATAATTCAATGGTTTTTAGTATATTCTCAGAGTTGTACAATCATTGCCACAATCCATTTCAGAACATTTTCATCACCCCAAAAAGAAACTGAACAGGGAACTTTTATCACTTTAAGAAAATACTTGTTCCAAGAGGTTCAGCATATGAAAATCATCTGTGGGTGCCCCCGAAGTGAAGCACAGCCTCCTCTGATAAGCCTGTGAGATATGCTGAGTGGGGTAAAAAGCCTGGGGCGGTCAGCTCCACCCAGGATCCCAGAAGCACTTGGACAAGCTTCCCACACCACAGCTGCCTCCCAGCTGCCTCACCTCCCCCCAGCATTGGGCTTTGGCCCCCCAAACTCCAGAGGATAAGGCAGAGCTAGAAGCCCTGCTGTCTGCCAGCTCTCTGCACCATGCCTTGCCCTTTCCTTTCATCCACAGTGGGATGGGGTGGGGCATGGAGATTGCTGTGACTCGGTTTGGAGGCAACAGGGTACTGGTGCAAGTTCCCCTGAAGCCTCCTCCCCTCCTGCCGCAACCCAGGCCTCCCACCTCACAGAGCAAGCTCCTAGGGGAGGTCACAGGCCGGTTATTAGAAGGAAGGAAACAACATCCTGGTTAAGGCTTAGGCATTTGCAGATCCGTGCCTGGCCCCAGACACCCCTGACCCACAGCTCACAGGTGGCTGGACTCTCAGGTCCCTCTGCCCCAAGCCTCCAGGGCTCTGATCGCCTTCTGCCCCTCTGGGTCCTGTTCAGCAAGGGAAGCTCTCCTCCGAGGAGGCCTGCATGCCCTTCCCCTGCCCCGGCTGTGGCTGCCCCCTCCTCGGGGAACCACCTCATCACCACGGGCGGCGCTTCCCTTTTCTGCCACTCTGGGTTTGGATTCCGGGTGGCCAGGCATTCTGTGGGCGAACCTCTCTCTTTCCCTGGACAAGGGCACGGTGGCCAGCGGATGTCCAGGTGAGGAACCTTGGCCCCCCGCCGGCAGAGCAGTCTGTGAAACTGGAAGCTCGGGAGGCCCTAAGCGGGGGTGGGGTGGAGGGCAAGCGATCTTTTGGGCTGGGATCCTAAATGATAAGTAAGAACTTTACAGGCGTGTAAGGGATGAGCGCAGGCAGAAGCAACAAAAGGAAACCCCCTTCCCGTGGGTTTAGGGCCGCTGGGGGTGTCCCAGGGCAGGCTTTAGAGGAGGGAGGGAGGGCAGGCAGCAAAGGCCGGCTGGGGCCAGACCCGGACCTGCGCCCGGGGTGTGGAGGGACACGATGCAACGACGGAGCCGTGGCGGCAGCTGCACTGGGCTCGGCCGCCAGACCTTGGCCAGCCGGGGTGCAGCGGCGGGTTCCCCGGCTCTGGGCTCGCGCGGTTCTCCGGGGCGGGCCTCGGGCGCCCCCTGGCGGTGATGGCCGCAGTGCGCAGTGCGCGCCCGGGGCCCGGGATGGGACGTCTGGGTTCCGGGGTCTTCCCCCACCTCTCCCCTCTTCCCTCCTCCATTAGCAAGGCCTAGCCGGGAAGGCTTCTCTTAATGAGGCCCCGAGCCCTGGGGCACGGTAATTACTGCAGGCACTTGGCACAGCGCGGGGCCGACTAATCAGCACCACGTTGTGCCTCGGAGCTAAAGGGCTCTCAGGAACAGGCCCGCCTCCGGGCAGTCGCTCTCCCCTGGAGCTGCGCCGCGCTGCTCCGCGGTGGGGGGGCAAGTCGTCCGCATTTGTTGAAAATGGGCTTCCTGGAGGCAGGTCTGCGCCCACCCTTGATGAACATCCTCGGGGAACTTAGGGGAAAAGATCTAACCCAGGCCCCGACTCAGGGGCTAGGCGGCCTGAGCTGTGAGACCGCGGGCTGAGTTTCCCGGGCTGTAAAACGGGGACAGGCCGCCGGAAACCCCACACACCATGTGAGCTTTCTGTATGGGCTCAGTCCCAAAGACAGGGCCAGACAGCCCGACAGTCACGCCTGCCCTCGAGAGGACTGTTCTGTCAGCTCCCCATCGGGGAATCCCGGCGTGGGGGCAGAAATATCAGAGAGGGCTTCCTGGACGAGAGGGAAAGGATGTTGGTGCTACGGGCGTCTGGTGGGTGACGGCCTGGAGGCAGGGACGGATTACCCAATCAGCAAGGTATGCACGGGTTTAATTGTGCTTACTAAACAGTAGTGCACAATTTCGCCTGGTTGTCAGTTGTACACTGCAGATTAGTAAGTGTCGTGGATTGAATTGTGTTTCCCAAAAATATGTCAGCTTGGCTGGGTTATGATTCCCGGTATTGTATGATTGTGTACCATTTTGTAATCTGATATGATTTCCTTATGTGTTGTAAACTCTATCACTGTGATGTAATAAGAGGGATTAGTGGCAGTTACACTGATGAGGTATTCGAGATTAGATAGTGTCTTAAGCCAATCTCTTTTGAGATATAAAAGAGAGAAGCGAGCAGAGACAAATGGGAACCTCATACCACCAAGAAAGCAGTGCCGGGAGCAGAGCGCCTCCTTTGGACCTGAGGTTACCGCGCTGAGATGCTGCCAGACCAAGGAAAGACTGATGCATCACGTGGACCTTCCTCCAGAGCCGACAGAAAGAGAAAGCGTTCCCCTGGAGCTGATGCTCTGAATTTGGACTTGTAACCTACTGGACTGTGAGAGACTAAACTTCTCTTTGTTAAAGCCATCCACTTGTGGTATTTCTGTTAGAGCAGCACTAGATGACTAAGACAGTAAGTAAGCACAGTTAAGCCTAGCCTTCCTTGCTTATTGTCAACCGGGGCATACCATGCTTACTGATTAATCCGCCCCTGCTGGGGGGCAAGCGAGGCCTTGGGGTGTCTGGGGGTGCTGCGGAGTTCTCTGTGCCGGTGGCGGCTACCCTGAGGCAAGCTGGAGTTAGAATGGAGACATCGGCCAGCCCGGATGCCAAGCTCTACCCTGACATTGGAGTCCTCAAAGCCTCGTGGCGCCTCGGCAGGGTTTAAGTAGGAGACACGGTCGGATTTTGTTGTAGAAAAATTAATCTGAAACCTGGTAGAGGAGCGGTAGGAAAGAAGGCAGTGGCAAGGAGGGTGCTCCCCGAATCCGGGAGAGATAATAAGGCACTGAGATAAGGCCCTCCACTGTGGCAGCGGGAACCGAGGAGGAGAGGACCGGGCACAGAATTATGGAGGTGGGACCAGTTGAGGGCGGGTTGGGGCCGTGGAAGCAAGGAAGACTCAAGCGTGCCTTCTAGGCTCCTGGAGGTGTGCCCAAGGCACCTCATACCTCCGTGGGGGACAGTTACCACCTCGTAGGCAGCCCTGCCTGGAGCAGCGCTAGGCCCTAATGTTTCCGCTCACTGGGGAGAGAGATCCAAGCAGCCTGGCTTTCCGGGTTGTTTCGGAGTGCAGGTCACTCCCAGCAGGTTCAGGGAGAGCCCCTAGCCCTGAACGGGAAAGGAAGGCAAGATGGCGGTAAGGGATAAAACGAGAAGAAGGAACGCTGAAGGGGTTAACAACTCAGGCAGAAGACTGGGGCTCTTAGCTGAGGGTTTTTTTTTTCCTATGAGGTTTGATTTTTTAAAAAAAATATTTTATTGTGTTTTAGGTGAAAGTTTACAAAGCAAATTAAATTCCTGTTCAACAATTCATACACAAATTGTTCTGTGACGTTGCTTACAGTTCTGGCAATGTGTCAGCGCTCTACCCATTTCCACCCCGCCTGCCCTGTTTCCATCCATCCGATTTCCCCGCCCCTTCCTGCTTTCTCATCTTTGCTTTTGGGTAAATGTTGATGGCTTGGTATAGCTGATTGTTCTAAGGAACACTTTCCTCACGGGTGTTATTGTTTATTTTACAGGTCAATCTATTATTGGCTGAAAGGCGACCCCCCTTGAATGACTTCAGTTCCACGTTAAAAGAGTATCTTAGGTTGATAGTCTCGGGGGTTCCTCTAGTCTCTATCAGTCCAGTAAGTCTGGTCTTTTTTATGAATTTGAGTTTTAGTCTACATTTTTCTCCCATTCTAACCAGGAACTTTTATTGTGTCCCTGGTTGAAATGGTCGGTGATGGTAGCCAGGCACCATCTAGTTATTCTGGTCTCAGACTAGAAGAGGCTGTGGTTTCATGGGCCATTAGTCCTGTGGACTGATTTCTTCCTTGAGTCTAGTTTCCTTCATTCTCCTTTGCTCCAGATGGGAAGAGACCAAGAGTTGTATGTTAGATGACCGCTCACGAGCTTTTAAGACCTCAGACGCTACTCACCAAACTAGGACTTAGAACATTATCTTTATGAACTAAGTTATGCCAGTTGATCTAATTGTCCCACGAGACTATGGTCCCGAGCCTTCAAACCCAGTAAATCAATCCCACAAGATGTTAGAATATATCTAGGAAGTATCCCTGTGGCCCCTACGTGCTTTATTATATATATGAGTATATATGCAGCACAAACAAACATGTATATACATACGCCCATAAATATAGCTACATATGCACACGCATGTACTTCCATACATCTTCCCACACCCATACAGCATATATCTAACTATGTAACCACTCACATATTTTTTTAACTGTTTTTTTTTTTAATTTTTTATTGTGCTGTAGGTGGAAGTTTACAGAGCGAATTAGTTTCCCATTTGATAGTTTGTACATAAAGTGTTCCATGACATTAATTGCATGCCCCACAATGTGTCAGCACTCTCCCTATTTCCGCCCTAGGTTCCTTTCATCTGGATTTTCTACCCCTTCTTGCCTTCTCATCTTTACTTTTGGGCAAATGTTGTCCCTTTGATCTCGTATAATTGATTGTTCTAAGGAACACAGTCCTCTTGGGTGTGATTGTTTATTTTATGGGCCTACTGTTTGGCTGAAAAGAGATCTCTGGGAATGGCTTCAGTTCCAGGTCAGAAGGACGTCTTAGGGATGTAGTCATGGGGGTTCCTCCAGTCTCTGTCAGACCAGTAAGTCTGCTCTTATCTGTGAATTTGATTTTTTGTCCTAATTTTTCTCCTGCTCTGTCTAGGACCCTCTGTTGTGATCCCAGTCAGAGTGGTTGGTAGTGGTAGTCAGGCACTATCTAGTTCTTCTGGTCTGGAAGTCAAGATATAGTTCACATCGTCCATTAGTTCTTTGGACTAATTTCTCCCTGGAGTCTTTGGTTTTCTTCACACTCTTTTGTTCTGGACTGGGAGAGACCAATAGCCGTATCTTAGATGGCTGCTTGTAAGCATTTAAGACCCCAGACACTACTCACCAAAGTAAGATGCAGAACATTATCTTTATGAACTATGTTATGCGAATTGATGTAGATGTCACCCGAGTCTGTGGACCTTCACCTTTGAGCCTAGAAACTTCATCCCGTGAGGGGTTTGGTTATGTCTAAGAAGTTTCCATGACTGTGCCACTTGTGTGCTGTATTGTCTATAGTAATATACATGCAATACCTACAATTATGTATGTAGAAATATCCAAAACCAAACCTGTATCTGCAGGTAGGTGTGCTCCCTTAGACCCTCCCACACCTCTTCAGTATACCTATCTATCTATGTATCCACTCATAAATTATTGTTTGTTAATACTATTGTTGCAGGATTGTCTATGTTATAGTACTTACCGTAGTTGCCCTTTATTCTTGTGTTCATCTCAGTGTTTTCCTTTGCCTTGGTCACGTGGTGCTTACTTCCCCCATTTTGTGTATTGCCTTTCCTTTCACCAGTATTAACACGTGTCTTCTGTCTAGTTAGTAATTTCCCCTCCTCCCCTTCCCATCCCTGGTAATCATCGAAGAATGTTTTTTCTGTGTGTGTAAAACTTTTCTTATAATGGTGGTCTCATACGATATTTATCCTTTGGTAATTGACTTATTCACTCAGCATACCCTGTTCCTGTTGCTGTTGAGTTGATTCTGACTCATAGGGACCCTATAGGACAGAGTAGAAATGGCCCATAGGGTTTCCAAGGATCAGTTAGTGGATTTGAACTGTCAACCTTTTGGTTAGCAGCTGAGCTCTTAACTACTGTGCCATCAGGGCATAATGTCGTCCAAATTCATCTATGTTGTGAGATGTTTCACAGATTTGTCATTATTCTTTATCATTGCATTGTATTCCATTGTGTGTGTGTACCACAGTTGGTTTATCCGTTCATCTGTTGATGGGCATTTAGGTTGTTTCCATCTTTCTGTTATTGAGAATAATGCTGCAATGAACATGGATGTGCATATGTATAGTCATGTCATTGCTCTTATTTCTTCAGGGTATATACCTAAGAGTGGGATTGCTGGATCATATGGTATTTCTATTTCTAGATTTTTAAGGAAGCACTGTATCATTTTTCTTAGTGATTGTACCATTTTACATTCCTACCAGCAGTGTACAAGAGTTCCATTCTCCCCAAAACCTCACCAACGTTTGTTATTTCCTGGTTTTGTTTTGTTTTAGTACCATTATTGTTGGGATGAGATGGTATTTCATTGTAGTTTTGATTTGCATCTCTTCAATGGCTAATGATAGCAAGCATTTCTTCATGGGTTTGTTAGCTGCCTGAATGTCTTCTTTAGTAAAGTGTCCATTCATATTCTTTGCCCATTTTTAAGTTGGATTGTCTTTTTGTTGTTGAGATGTTGAAGTTTTCTATAATATTAGAGATTAGACCCTTGTCAGATATGTTGGCGCCAATTTTTTTTTCTCAGTCTTTTTACTCTTTTGGAGAAGTCTTTTGATGAGCATAAGTGTTTAATTTTTAGGGATCTCATTTATCTGGTTCATCTTCTGCTGTTTGTGCATTTTTAGTTAATGCATGCTATTATTTATGCCATATATTACGGCCCCAAGCATTGTCCCTATTTTTTCTTCAATGATCTTTATAGTTTTAGGTTTTATAGTTAGGTCTTTGATCCATTTTGGGTTAGTTTTTGTGTATGGTGTGAGGTATGGTTCCTGTTTCATTTTTCTACAGCTAGAATCCAGTTTTGCCCATACCATTTGTTAAAGAGACTGTGTCTTCCCCATTTAATGGAGTTTAGCCCTTTGTCGAAGATCAGCTGCCCATAGGTGGATGGATTTATTCCTGGGTTCTCAATTCTGTTCCATTGGTCTATTTGTCTGTTGTAGTACCAGTACCAGGCTGTTTGGACTACCGTGGCTGCACAGTAGGTTCTGAGATCAAGTGTGAGGCCCCCTACTTTGTTCTTCCTCTTCAGTAATGCTTTATTGTATAAGGCCACTTTCCTTTCCGTATAGAGTTGGTGGTTAGTTTTTCCATCTTGTTAAAGATTGCTGTTGGAATTTGAATCAGGAGTGCATTATATCTATAGATCCTTTCAGTAGTATTGACATTTTCACAATGTTAAGTCTTCCTATCTACGAGCATGGTATGTTTTTTCCATTTATGTAGGTCTCTTTTGGTTTCTTGCAGTAGTGCTTTGTAGTTTTCTTTGTATAGGTCTTTTACATCTCTGGTTAGATTTGTTCCTAAGTATTTTATCTTTTAGGGGGCTATTGTGAATGGTATTGTTTTCCTGATTTCCTTTTTGAAGTTCTCTTTGTTATTGTAGACAAATCCAATTGATTTTTGTATGTTGATCTTGTATCCTGCTACTTTGCTAAATCCTTCTTTTAGTTCCAGTAGCTGTTTTATGGAATCTTTGGGATTTCTGTGTAGAGGATTGTATCATCTGCAAGTAGGGCTAGATTTACCTCTTCCTTACTGTCTTAGTTATCTAGTGCTGCTATAACAGAAATACCACAAGTGGATGGATTTAACAAACAAATTCATTCTGTCAAAGTTTAGGAGGCTAGAAGTCCAAATTCAGGCTGCCACATCCAGAGGAAGGCTTTCTCTCTCTCTGTCAGCTCTGAGGGAAGGTCCTTGTCATCAGTCTTCCCCTGGCTTAGGAACTTCTCAGCACAGGGACCCTGGGTCCAAAGGACACGCTCCGTTCCTGGCTTTTCTTGCTTGTTGGTAAAGAGGTTCCTATCTCTCTGCTTGCTTCTGTTTCGTTTTATCTCTTGTAAGATAAAAGGTGATGCATGAGAGACATCCCGGGGAAACTCCTCTTACATCAGATCAGAGTTGTGACCTGAGTAAGAGTGTTACATCCCACCCTAATCCTCTTTAACATAACCTAATCTTGCCTCATTAACCACAGACAGAGATTAAGATTTACAACACATAGGAAAATTCCATCAAATCACAAGATGGAGAACAACCACTTAATACTGGGAATCATGGCTTAGCCAAGTTGATGCATATTTGGGGGGGACACTATTCAATCCAATTTGAATGAGCTTTATTTACTTTTCTTGCTGTATTGCTCTAGCTAGGACTTCCAGTTCAATGTTAAATAAGAGTGGTGATAAAGGGCATCCTTGTCTGGTTCCCATTCTCAAGGAGAATGCTTTCAGTCTCTCTCCATTGAGAATAATGTTGGCTGTTGGTTTTGTATAGATGCCATTTATTATGTTGAGGAATTTCCCTTCTATTCCTATTTTATTGAGAGTTTTTATCAGGAATGGGTGTTGGACTTTATCAAATACTTTTTCTGCACCAATTGAGATAATTATATGATTCTTTTGTTTGTTTGTTTTATGTGGTGGATTACATTGATTGCTTTTCTAATGCTGAATCATCCTTGCATACGTGGTGTGATTCCCATGTGGTCATGATGTATTATTTTTTTGATATGGTGTTGAATTCTATTGGCTAGAGTTTTGTGGAAAATTTTTGCATCGATATTCATGAGGGATATTGGTCTGTAATTTTCTCTTTTTGTAGTGTCTTTGCCTATCTTTGGTATCAGTGTTATGCTAACTTTATAGAAAGAATTTAGGAGTATTCCTTCCTTCTCTATGCCTGGAAATAGTTTAAGTAGTACTGGTGTGAGCTCTTCTCTGAATGTTTGGTAGAATTCTCCAGTGAAGCCATCCAGGCCAGCGCTTTTGTTGTTGTTGCTGGCAGTTTTTTTTTAAATTACCTCTTCAATCTCTTCTTTCCTTATAGGTCTGTTCAGTTGTTCTACCTCAGTTTGTGTTAGTTTAGATATAGGTAGTGTGTTTCTAGAAATTTGTCCATTTCCTCTAGGTTCTCAAATTTGTTGTCCCACATAATTCTTAGGCTTTCTCCATTTTTCTTCATTCTTTTTTCTGATTTTTCCTCAAACAAATTGGTGTCAAGGGATTTTCCCTCTATTTCACTGATTATGTCTTTGTTGATTCAATTCTGCTCCTATGTCCTTCTACTGAGTTGTCTATTTCTGAAATTTTTTTGTTAATCTTTTGGGTTTCTAGTTGCTGTTTTTATATGGTTTCTATTTATCTATTTATTTTGTCATTTTGTTTGTATTGTTTTTCTGAATTCTTCTATTGCTTTGTCTGTTTTCCTGTTTTTTTTCCTGTGTTTTTCTTTATCTCTTTCTTGATTTATTGGATAACCTTATATATTAGTCTTTTGAATTCCTTATTAGGTAGTTCATTACTATTTCTTCCTCTAGAAGGTTTTCTGGTTCTTTATTTTAGTCACTTGCTGGAGCCATCTTGTCCTGCTTCTTTATGTGATTTGAGATTGTCTGTTGTGTCTGAGGCATTAAGGTGTTATTATCTTTATTTATTTTTTGTATGTTTGTCTGTTGTGTCCTGATTTTTTGGTTTGTTTTGATATATCCAAGTAGGCAGAGCATGTGTGCTACTGTGGTCACTAGTCTGGCCACACCAGAGCTTTCACCACTTGTCTCTGGATGGTAGGGGGCAGTGGCTGGGTGTGTGAGGTTGGGTCTCTGCTGGTCTTGCTGGGTGGCTGAGGATGTAGCTGGTGTTGCTGGTGAAGTGATGTGCCTCTCTGGCCGGTCACCTGGGCATGGCTGTAGGGAGCATTCTCACTGGTCACTGTGTTGGGTATTGTGTGTGTGCACTGCTGGTTGCCAGGAGGTTAGGATGAGGGTGCCTAGGTTATCTGTGACTGGATGGATAGTACAGAAACTCTCACCAATGGTCCTGGGTGGTAAGAGCTGTACAGGGGTGGTCAGAGCAGGCACAAACCTCTGGTTGCAGAGAGAGGGTAGTGCAAGGGGCAAGGCAGAGAGGATGCTGCCAGTCCTCGGGCCCCCGGAGCAGGTAGCTGGAGAGAGTAGGAGGTGCCACTGGTCTGCAGGCCCCTGGCATGGGGGACTGGACATAGAAGTGGGTTCTTCCAGTTTGTGGCCTCCTGGCACCAGTGGCTGGGAGGAGGAGTGGGTTGTGCCAGTCCATGGGCCCCCAGTGAGGGCAGCTGGGCCCAGGAGCAGGCACTGCCAGTCCTCAGGCCTCCAGTGCAGTTGGCTGAGTGGAAGAGGGGGTACTGCCAGTCCCCAGGCCCTGGCGCTGGTGACCAGGTCGAGAAGTGGACGCCATCAGTCTGTGGGCCCTGGCTTGGACAGCTTGGCTTAGGAGTGGGTGTCGCCAGTTCATTGGCCCTCAGCATGGGTGGCTGGGTGGGTGGAAGAGGGGGCACTGCCGGACCACAGGCTCCTGGCACAGGTGGCTGGGCGGAGAAGCAGGTGCCACCAGATCACAGGCCCCCAGTATGGATGGGTGGATGGAAGAGGGGATGCCACTGGTCCATGGGCCCCCAGTATGGGTGGCTAGGCAAAGAAGTGGGCTCTGCTGTTCTGCTGACTCCCACTGCCAGTTGCCAGGCAGAGGGGCAGGGGCTGCCAGTCCATGGGTACCCAGCATGAGTGGCTAAGTGAAGGGGTGGGAACTGCTCGTCTGTGGGCCCCCAGATCAGTCGGTGGGGTGGTAGTGGGTGCCACCAGATCACGATTGCATGCAGGGTGTCAGATGGATGAGGGGGGTAGGGGGCACTGCAGGTCCACGGGTCTCTGGCACAGGGGTCTGGGGACACGGTGGGTGAGGTGAGTGCACTTAACTTTTGCAGGGTGGGGAGCACTCCAGCCTGGCTCTGGACATGGGTGTACAGTCACTCCTGCCTGGTTGTAGTAGGTGATGGGGTCTTTGGCTGGGAACACTGCTTGCTTTTTCTCAGTATGGCTGCACTATGCAGGTTTGGCTGGCAGGGCTGGTGATCCATAATTCTCCATGTCTGCTGTTTTTGTATGGTCTCCCCTTTTGCTTGACACTTGGTCTGATTCTTCAGCCTTGCCTTTGTTGCTCAGGGTTCCAAAGTTGCCGTCTATATCCTATTCACTTGTTTCCTTATGTCTTTGTTGTAAGAGGAGCGGGACATCATGAGATGTCTGACTATGCTGCCATCTTGGACCCCCTCTCCTTAACTGAGTTGTTTTTGAGAGTCAAGATTTTTCAATTGCAATACTGATACATGCTCATTATAGAAAAACCGAATAACACAAAATAGTGAGAAGAAAAATATTCATACCCTCCCACTCAGACTCAACCACTGCCAGCATTTAATCTTTTCCTTAGTCTTTCTTCCTTATATACTTTTCAAATTTTTAACAGCGTGGTGGTTATACAGTCATCACTGTTTAAAGAGCCCCTTTTCACTGAAGATGGTATCAAAAGCATTTTCCATTACGTAACACACTGTACTGAGTCACTTTAAACATCACAATGTCACCCAAATCAAAGCAGGTCACCTCATCCTGGCCTTCCAGGCTCAGCGTAATCCCTAACCTCCAAATTCCAGTAAATCTACAACGATGAATCAAATTCCACTGGGATTACTTGCCTTTTGCATTGTAAGAGAAGTTAAGAAACGGGGCTTTCTGACTCTTATTAATCTTTTTTTTTTTTTTTTTCCATTAAAATCCTCTAAGCAGCTATAAGCACAATGACTTAGAAACTCCAGCAGTATAATTAACTTCCAGCGGAAGCAAAGAGGAAATGTGGGCTAGGGTTACTTAATAAGATTGGGATAGTCTCCTGTTTCCTCTGAAGTGTGTGGGCTAGAGATGATGGCTTTGGGGAATGATCAGTGCCATTTTTTGTTGGGTTCAGATTGATTTCATAAGAAAGAGTGAAGTTATTGAAACATTGACAGATAGAGACATTGTCTTATTATTTAAACTCCACCCAAAAAGAGTTTGTGACGTATTTTCAGTGGTTGACCCAGAACAGGGAAAGAAGTAGTTGCCATTATTAGCAACGTGAATCACTGCTAGGAAGAGTGTCTGCTCACCCCTCAGGAAACCACAGGGAACAAGCCTGATGTGTTGAGCTCAGATATCCAGTAGCACAAGTGCTCAGCATCTTCCAGGAGTTGGGCTCTGTCCTCCTTGATATTCAAATTGTGGTCCATAAACCAGAAGCAATGGCATCACCTGGGAGCTTGTTAAAAACACAGAATCTTAGGCCCCACTCCAGACCTACCAAATGAGAATCTGTACTTAAACATGACCCCTAAGTGATCTGTATGCACGTTAAATTTGAGAAGCACTGTTCTCTGTAACATTAAAAGTACTTCAGCCCTTTAGAGAAAAATGATGCCTTAGGTAAGGCTGTCAAAAAAATAAAGAAAGAAACTTAAAGAAAATCAACGTTTTGGCTTAACTTTTGGTAAGCTCACCTTTACATAATAACTCCATCTGGAGTATGTATGGTGAAGAATTCCAATCTTTGAGAAAATCTTTCCTTCCCCCCAGGGGGCAATTATTTTTCTCCTAAGTGCCTCTAGGAAATTTTTATACAATGAGTTTTATTGAAGACTGCAGGAATATGAAATGTGTAATTCACAGATAGACCATTTTTTCATAGGAAGATTTAGCACTATGATTTTAGCATAGGCATTTTAAAATGAAACATTTTTAAGGTTTTTATCATTGTTATTCGTTTATGGCTGCCTTTATTTCTTCCCTTTGGCTTGTTGTCCATCTGGTCATACATGGGCCAGATTGCAACTCAGAGAGAGGAGCCAGGCTGGAGCTGGAAATGTACAATCCCCCTTTTGAGTTTATGACTGAAGAAAGCAATCTCTGGGAAGGCTGATTAATTGTGTTCTTAATTCTTAAAGCTAGTGATTTCAGCATCATTAATAGGAAATGGGAGGGGGTGCAGTGCTGCATCCTGGAAGAAAGGTTTATGCACTTGTCCCACTAAGCGTGGGGCCGTGGACAGCGGAAAAGCTGATGAATTGTCAGCATGGAGGACAGCGCCCTGGACGTCAGCTCTAGCGCCGGCTGCTGACCTGAAACCCTGGCAGGGGCAGCCTTTTCCATTGCAGGCACAATTCTCAGCTCTAGATTTGCAGCACCTCGATGTGCCACAGAATTTTTAAAAGGCTTCAGCTTCAGGGTGAATTCACTTTAAAAAAATTAATGAATGTATAGCAGTTTTCATTAGGGGAAGTAGAATGTTGTAAAAGCCAAATGAACGATATACTAAGCTACAAAGTCCAAATTGTTGGCAATGACAAGACCGTATTTAACCACAGCGTCCCAGCCAAGACTAAGCTGGCAATACTCTCCTTTGTCAAGTCTCCTTGCCCTACACGTCTCCCTGCTAGCATCTTTTCTTCCTCTTCTGCACCAGTGTCATGGGCGCTTATGGAGTCAATTAATGGGTGACCTGATAAGGACTCTGAGAAGTCTCCTTGGGGCATCCACGTTATAAGAGCAGCCATAAAAGCCACTTGGAAATATGTTATCAGGAGCTTCAAAATGTTCATTGTGAGTCAGAATACTATGTTGGAGAATCTAGCTTAAAGAAACAAGTTGAGAAAAAAATTTTCACACAGAGATGTTTACTGCAGCATTACTTATAATATCCCTAAACTGGAAACAAAATTCTAATTATAAGGAAATGGATAAATAGAACAAGATACAGTTACGTGGAGGCTTATTTTCTAACCATTAGGAAGTATGTTCATAAAGAGCTTTAAAGGACTCTGGGAAATCCTCCTGGTAGAATGCTATTATAGTCAACAAACACTTTTAAAGCACTCCCCATGTGCCAGGCACTGTATTAAGTGCTTTAAATATTTAATTTAACGTATTTACTTCTCCTAACAACTGTATGAGGAAGTGTTATATTCTTATTCCCTTTTTACACATGAGGAAGTTAAAGCATGGAGAGAGTAAGTAACCAGCTAAGGTCTGATGTTAGTAAGAGGTGGAAAAAAATTCAGACTTGTGCATACGGTATAAACTTACCAAAATGTAAATTCACAGAAAAGACAAAGATTTAAGAGTTCCCTTCCCCTCCCTTTTTACTCTTTTTGTTGAGTTATAACTTATATACAGTTAAGTGCATAAATCTTTTGTGCATAGCTTGATTAACTTTTACATATGCATACACCCATGTAACTACCATCCAGATCAATATATAGGTAATTTCCACATCCCAAAAGGCTTCCATGTGCTGCCCCCAATCAATACTCCCAAAAGGTAGCCACCATTCCGACTTCTATCACCATAGACTAACTTTGCTTGTTTTTGACCTTTATACAAATGGAATAATACAGTATACACTCCCTTCTGTCTGGCTTCTTTCACTCAGCATTATTTCTGTGAGACTCATCCTTGTTTTTGCATCTAGCAGTAGTGCTTCTTTTTCATTGCTGTGTAGTATTCCATTGTATGACTATACAACAATTGTTTACCCTCGTTCTACTCTTGTTGACCATTTGGCTTTTTTTGCTATTATGGATAATGGTTCTATGAACACCAGAGTGTCTTTTGGTGCACCTAACAACTCATTTCTATTAGGTATATACCCAAGAGTAGAATTTTTGGATATCAGACTGTAGCAGATATTGCCAAATGGTTTTTCTAAAGTGATTGTACCAATTTTCACTCCCACGTTCTTCTTTATTTTAATTCATTTGTGTAAATTTCACTTTTTTTGTGCAAAGGTCATGTAAGAGAAAACAGTAAAACAACAAAATAGCAACTGTGTCATAGAGGGCAGCTAAGCTTTCTGTAGGAGACAGCTCCCTGGGTTTCCTTATCCTGTTGTCTCACAGAGGAGGATGGGTCAGGGAGGGACAAGGGAGCACCTTGGGGGAAGGAAAAGATAGAAATATGATATTCCACCAAGTAGAGATGTTGAACTCATCCCCTCTACCTGCAGGAAGCCCACTGTTCCACAGCTGATCATGGCCTTAATGCTTTATCACAGGAGAAAAGTCACAATAAGGGAGATAACTGAAGGATTAAATCTAAACCTCCTATCTGTCACTGAGTCTACTTGGTCACTTCACAATCTCTACTGTGTAAATTGTGGGGTGCAACAACTCAATGTGGAGTATTTGCCCAGGGAATGGGATAAAGGTGTGCAATAGTCTTATAAGATACTATTTTTTATCATTAAGATCTGGTCACTTCTGCTACGAATGGGTGGAAGATATATGATGGCTTTTGCTTTGATGAATTGTGGTTTTCTTCTTATTTCTGAGAATACTGTAGCTTGGCTGCGTCTGAACACTAAAACCAATTTACAAGATGCATGAGTCATCATGGAAAAACACCCAAAGAGGGAGGCTGGGCCTAATGAACCAGACACCGAAGTCCCTGGGTCAGAGCCCAACATATCCTTCTCCACAGGAGTGAGCTAAGCCTGCAGCCAGGCATCAGTCAGTTACTGTTAAAAAGGCCTGGACTAGAAGTGTGAATGCTACCTGTCTTTGTTTCCTAGGGTTGCCATTAAAAAAACCCCACAAATTGTCATTGTTGTTGTTAGGTACCATCAAGTTCGTTCCGACTCATGGCGACCCTATGTACAACAGAATGAAACACTGCCCAGTCCTTCGCCATCCTCACAAGCATTGTTATGCTTGAGCCCATTGTTGCAGCCACTGTGTCAATCCATCTTGTTGATGGTCTTTCTCTTTTTCGCTGACCCTCTACTTTACGAAGCATGATGTCCTTCTCCAGGGACTGGTCCCTCTTGATAACATGTCCAAAATACACAAGAGACAGTCCCGCCATCCTCATGTCTAAGGAGCATTCTGGCTGTACTTCTTCCAAGACAGATTTTTTCGTTCTTCTGGCAGTTCATGGTATATTCAATATTCTTCACCAGCACCATAATTCAAAGGCGTCAATTCTACTTTGGTCTGTCTTATTCATTGTCCAGCTTTCACATGCATTTGAGGGGATAAAAAATATCATGGCTTGGGTCAGCTGCACCTTAGTCCTCAAAATGACATCTTTGCTTTTTCACACTTTAAAGAGATCTTTTGCAGCAGATTTTCCCAATGCAATACATCATTTGATTTCTTGACTTCCATGGGCACTGGTTGTGGATCTAAGTAAAGTGAAATCCTGGACAACTTCAATCTTTTCTCTGTTTATCATAATGTTGCTTATTAGTTCAGTTGGGAGGATTTTTGTTTTATGTTGAGGCGCAATCTGTACTGAAGGCTGTAGTCTTTGATCTTTATCAGTAAGTGTTTCAAGTCCTCTTCACTTTCAACAAAATTGTGTTATCTGCATATCACAGCTTGTTAATGAGTCTTCCTCCAATCCTGATGCCATGTTCTTCTTCATATAGTCCTTCTTCTCAGGTTATTTGCTCAGCATACAGATTGAATAAGTATGGTAAAAGGATACAATCCTGATGCACACCTTTCCTGTTTGGTTCAAACAACTGCCTCTTGGTCTATGTACAGGTTCCACATGAGCTCAGTTAAGTGCTCTAGAATTCCCATTCTTTGTGATGTTATCCATAATTTGTTATGATCCACACAGTCAAATGCATTTGCATAGTCAATAAAACACAGGTAAACATCTTTATGGTATTATCTGCTGGTTCACAGTGGAAATATGTTTTCAGTGGCCAAAAAATTAGGAAAAAACGAGTGCCCTCAAGGTTTGCTCATAGAGCATGAATTTGAAAGGGAACATTAAAAACAAGAAAAAGATTTTCCATCTAAGGACATTTTTTTTCCCTGAAGGTGATAAGGGCAAGGAAATTATCAATCCCTCTAAATGGTATTGAAACAGAACACAGCCCCAAGGGACTGGAAATTAATTTTTCTTGTAGGTGAAGAGGCAACTGTTTAATTTTTTAAACAGTCTCATAAAAAGCTAAAGCAGATATAGAACTCTTGCCTCGCTTTAACTGAAACATAGTTCTAACTCAAGACTCAAAAGTCAGGTTCCGGTCAGGACTGTTGATCAATACCTGGATCAATTGGGTGTTGAACTGTTGCCAGACCCAGGGTCTGGGTGTGATTTATCATCCCCTCTTTGGTCCAAACTTTCTTTTGTCTTCCAACTGGCTGGATCCTCTCAAGGATGAGCCAGAGGAAGCCATAGGACTTTTAAAAATGGCAGAGGGCATTTATTCTCTTCAGCTATTAAAATGATTATTGATTTCTTAAGTGGTTCTACGTGTGTGGAATAATATGGCACATCAAATATAGCATGTGAGAACTGACTAGGTAATTCAGGGAGCTCTCATTTTTAGAGATAAAGTATTTCAGACATCTGAAGGTGTGTTATTATAGCAAAAATCCTTATTTACCTTCATCTTATTGAGCCTTTGGGAATGTTGACTGAGGAGAAAAGTGTGAGAGAAGAAAAGGGCAGAGCATTAGAAGTAAGAAGTAAATCATGCTGCAATGCATAGAAGTGTCAAAAAAAAAAGAAAGTGGAGACTCTGGACAGCACGCCATCACCATAGCTGGCAGGCACTAGCACTCAAGGTAGCATTGAGATGAGAGCTTCACAACACTCATCTCTAATCCTATTCTTAAAGGAGATGCCTGGGGCTCACTCAGTGAGGATGGTTGTAGCCAGGCTGGGATTCAAGTGGAGGTCAACCTTGTTGCTGACTTCAGCCCACCACTCCCAACTGCTAGAGTGCACTGCATGGCCATCCACAAGTCTCTAGGAGCAGGGTCTTTGCTGAAAGTTTGCTACCCTTTAGAAAATCCACAAAAAAACAGAAAAAATCCACATACATAAAACAGATTGATTTAATAGTCATTGCTAAATTATATATAATCATAAATAATAGTTATTGTTTACTTTAAAAAGCTTCAGTTTTTAAAAGCTTCACCATACATGTTAAATATCCAGATTCTAAATGCACTTAAAAATAATCTGTTCACAGATATTTGGTTTTTAGTTTTCCTGGAACACAGTTTTCATGCCTGTGTTTTACAGATGAATGAGTATTTCACATAAACTTAAATCTATGGATCCATTTCACTCCTTGAGACATTAGTAATGGCAAATCAAAAAGAATTTGTCCATCACTAATTCCTTTAAAGATGCTGTGCTAAATCCTGGAAGAGAAGCAATGGTGAGGGAGACACAAGTCCTCTTCTCAAGAGGTGTCTCTCCAGCAGAGGAGAGAAATCAAACAAGTGGAGAATTAAGTAAAATAGATTTTTTTTTTTCTCTTTATTGAATTGTACTTTAGGTGAAGGTTTACAGAACAAATATTTTCTCATTAAACTGTACACATACCGTTTTATGACATTGGTAAACAACCCCAAAACATGTCAACATGCTCCCTTCTTGACCTTGGAGGACCCTTTTTTTTTTGGTGAAAACATACGCAGCCAAAGATACACCATTTCAAAAATTTCCACATGTACAATTCAGTTACTTCGATTACGTTCTTCCAGTTGTGCTGCTATTCTCACT
>NW_004444136.1:1060780-1062511 GCF_000243295.1 Trichechus manatus latirostris | reverse complement strand
AAGTAAAATGAAACCCTTGACAACTTTAATATTTTCTCCATTTATCACGTTGTGGCTCATTGGTCCAGTTGTGAGGACTTTTGTTTTCTCTGTGTTGGGGGTTGGTTATGAAGCCCTCTCTAGTTCCTCTCTGCATTCCTGGCAGTACAGAGCAACAGAACCCAACCCCCTACCTAGAGGAAATGTGGAAGCCAGGGCAGTGCTGGGAACAGACAAACATTGCATGCAAATTAAATCAAATCTATTCAGTGTTTTCCATGAAAGACTGAAAAAACATTTCCTGCATTTTGGTTTAATGAGATGGTGGCTTCCTTTCTATTCATTTGTCATCGTTCAAACAGGGTAGAGAGGGACACCAACTGTGAGCCTGGCACACAAAGCCTACACTGAGGAGAGCAGGCACAGGCCACCCCAGAGGGAGCTCTGCCCTTGGCAGTGCGGATGTGTGCCAGGTGGTGCTGAAATTCCCACTCTCCCTTGTGGAGGGAATGCTAAATCCCTGGGCACAGCACATGCATGAAGGCTGGATGATGGCATGCGATGAGCATACTCTTGCTGGCGCTTTTCAATGAAAGGACTTCAGGCTTACACTGTACATGGGGCTGAGCACAGCTCTGCCAGTGACTGACCAGAGAAAGGTGAGACCTCGCCTAGGCAGCTGTTCTCAGGTGCTGGTCTCTGGTGAAGGCGAGAAAACACACCCCAGTACTTCTGCTCATCTTGGGGGATTTGTGTACAGAGAAATACGTAAATCCCTAAGCCTTCCTTCGGAGTGGCTCCCTATCTATGAAGTTCCAGCCACGTACCTCATTCTGGTCCCAGGGAAGCCGGAGGGCATCCTCCCCATTGGCCTTCCCAGCTCCATCTGCATGGATACAGCGCCACTCGCTCCCTGGCCCCCACCGTCCTACACGAGTAGTAACTGGTATTATTGTTGCTGTCATTAGAGCATTTATCACCCAGTGCTGCATACCTCTGGGACATGTCTGTCCACACTGTGAGCCCTAGGACTCCTTGAGGGCAGGGAGCACGCCCTTTTGACTACTTCCCTGAAGTGCTGGTCCGCAGCAGGTGGAAGCTGTGGAGTGAGCAAAGGCCGTTCATCTGAGGGTCTGTGTGCCCACAGACGTGGGATAGAAATGCTGCCTTTTCTGCTTGAGGGTTGAAGAGAGAGTGTGACACAGCTGCAGCCATGCATACTGGCCACATCATGGGCACCGGCCACACTGTGGATACTGTCACACAGTGGGTAGTGGCCACAATACACTGATCACGCCATGCACACTGACCACTACGAGCACTGGTCAGACCATGCACTAGCCACACTGTGGCCACTGACTACACTGTGGGCACTAACCACACTGTACACATTGACCATGCCATGGACTCTCACCACACTGTGGGCACTAACCACACTGTACCCATGACCATGCCATGTGCACTCACCACACTGTGGGCTGTGACAGCACTGTGAGCACTAACCACACTGTAAGCATTGACCATGCCATGTGCACTGGCCACACTGTGCGCACTGAATACACTGTACACATTGACCATGCTACGGGCACTCACCACACTGTGGGCCCTGAATACACTGTGGGCGCTAACCACACTGCGCATTGACCATGCCACATGCACTGGCCACACTGTGGACACTGACTACACTGTGGGCACTAACCACACTGTACGCAATGACCATGCCATGTGGACTGGCCACTGACTACACTGTGG
>NW_004444136.1:1059277-1060665 GCF_000243295.1 Trichechus manatus latirostris | reverse complement strand
GCAATGACCATGCCATGTGGACTGGCCACTGACTACACTGTGGGCACTGACTACACTGTGGGCACTAACCACACTGCGCATTGACCATGCCATGTGCACTCACCACAATGTGGAATCTGACTACAGTGTGGGCACTAACCACACTCTGTGGATTGAACATTCCATGTGCACTGGCCACACTGTGGGCACTGACCAAACTGAGGGAATTAACCACACTGTAGGCAATGACCATGCCATATGCCCTCACCACACTGCGTTCTGACTACACTGTGGGCACTGGCCACACTGTACGCATTGACCATACCATGTGCATTCACCACGCTGTGGGCTCTGACTACACTGTGGGCACTAACCACACTGTACGCCTTGACAATGCCATGTGCACTCACCACACTGTGGGCTCTGAGTACACTGTGGGCACTGGCCACACTATATGCATTGCCCATGCCATGTGCACTGGCCATACTGTGGTCACTAACTATACTGTGGACACTAACCACATTGTACTCATTGACTATGCCATGTGCACTCACCACACAGTGGGCTCTGACTACACTGTAGGCACTGGCCACACTGTACGCGTTGACCATACCATGTGCATTCACCACGCTGTGGGCTCTGACTACACTGTGGGCAGTAACAATACTGTATTCATTGACCATGCCATGTTCACTCACCACACTGTGGGCACTGACTACACTGTGGGCACTGGCCACACTGTACACAATGACCATGTCATGTGCCCTCAACACACTGTGGGCTCTGACTACACTGGGGCACTGGCCAAACTATATGCATTGACCATACCATGTTCACTGGCCACACTGTGGACAGTGACTGCCCTTTGGGCACTACCCACACTGTACGGATTGACCATGCCATGTGCACTGGCCACACAGTGGGCTCTGACTACACTGTGGGCACTAGCCACACGGTACGCATTGACCATGCCATGTTCTCTTGCCAGACTGTGGGCACTGACTACACTTTGAGCACTAACCACACTGTACACATTGACCATGCCATGTGCACTCACCACACTTTGGGCTCTGACTACACCGTGGGCGCTAACCACACTGTACACATTGACCATGTCATGGGCACTGGCCACACTGTGGACCCTGACTACACTGTGGGCACTAACCACACGGTACGCGTTGACCATGCCATGTGCACTCACTACACTGTGGGCACTGACTATACTGTGGGCACTAACCACACTGTATGCATTGAAAACGTCATGTGTACTCACCACACTGTCGGCTCTACTGCACTGTGGGCACTAACCACACTGTACGGATTCACCATGCCATGTGCCCTCACCACACCGTGGGCGCTGACTACACTGTGGGCACTAACCACACTGTATGCATTAACCATGCCATGTG
>NW_004444136.1:1057385-1058275 GCF_000243295.1 Trichechus manatus latirostris | reverse complement strand
TGGCATATGCACTCACCACACTGTAGGCTCTGACTACACTGTGGGCAATAACCACATTGTACGCATTGACCATGCCATGTGCACTGGCCACACTGTGGGCACTGACTACATTGTGGGCACTAACCACACTGTATGCATTGACCATACCATGTGCACTCACCACGCTGTGGGCTCTGACTACACTGTGGGCACTAACCACACTGTACGCATTGACCATGCCATGTGCACTAGCCACACTGTTGGCTCTACTACACTGTGGGCACTAACTACAATGTATGAATTGACCATGCCATGTTCACTCACCACACTGTGGGCACTGACTACACTGTGGGCACTAACTACACTGTACGCATTGACCATGCCATGTGCCCTCTCCACACTGTGGGCTCTTTCTACACTGGGCGCACTGGCCACACTGTACGCACTGACCATACCATGTGCACTCACCACACTGTGGGCTCTGACTACACTGTGGTCACTAACCAGACTGAACCCATTGACCATGCCAGGTGCACTGGCACACTGTGGGCTCTGACTGCACTTTGGTCACTAAAAACACTGTATGCATTGACCTTGCCATGTTCACTCACCACACTGTGGGCACTGACTACACTGTGGGCACTGGTCACACTGTATGCATTGACCATGCCATGTGCACTGGCCACACTGCGGGCACTGACTACACTGTGGGCACTGGTCACACTGTATGCATTGACCATGCCATGCACACTCACCACACTGTGGGCTCTGGCTACACTGTGGGCACTAACCTACTGGAACTATCCTGTCCTGTTTTTGTAAATGTTTTGGTATTGTCTGCTGTCTTCTGGGCATTCAGTAGTTATTTTTCTCATTTATTGATTGTAGATTTGTTTATTTTGTCTTTTTTT
>NW_004444136.1:1050529-1056119 GCF_000243295.1 Trichechus manatus latirostris | reverse complement strand
TCTTTATCTCTTCATTTGATGTTTTAGGATTTCAGGATTGCTGTTTTCTCTGTTTGGCTTAGTTTTGGGGATCTTTGCTGTGGAGGGACAGCGTGGTGCTTCTGCCTAGAGCGCCATTTTGCCAGAACCTCTGGAACCATATCTTAAGGTCTATTTTGTAGGATTTTAATAATTTTCTCTAGCTTTCATTTGGTATGTTTCTAGCATATCTTTTTCCATTATTTTACTTTCAACTTTTCTGTATCCTTGTGTGTGTGTGTGTGTGTTTTAAACAGTATTGTAATGTATTTTCATTGGAAGTGTACACAGCAAAGCAGGTTCCCATTCAACAATTTCTACACATACTGTTCAGTGACATTGATTACATTCTTCACATTGTATCAACATTCTCTTCATTTCTGTTCTAGTTGTTCATTCCCATTAAACTAGTCTCATATCCTCCCAACCTTCTCATCTATGCTTTAGAATGTTTGTTGACCATTTGGTCTCATACAGATCATTTTTTAAAAGAGCGCAATACTCAAGGGTGATATGCATTACTTTATGAGCTAACCTACTATTCATCTAAAAGGTGATTTGAAAGGACAGTTTCACCTTAACGAATATCTCAGGGCAATAGTCTCATGAATTTTTCCTGTCTCAGTGAATCCCGTAAGTCTGGATTTTTTGAGGATTTGAAGTTCTGTTGAACATTTTTTCCCCTTTCTATCAGGATCCATCTATTATGTTCCTGATCAGAACATATCGTAGGGTAGCTGTGCACCATCTAGTTCTTCTGGTCTCAGCTGTGTCTTAAGATGTCTCCAGTATGGTGTATAGCTGCATTTTTGTTTTTTGAATTCTGACTTTTTTCCTTTTAATTCACAGGTCTAGCCAATTTATGTTCATTGTGATTATTGATATACTTAAAATTTTTTTAAAACAATCTTATTTACTTTTATTTGTCGCATTTTTGTTATGCATCTTTTCTTTCATTTCTTGCCTTTAAAAAAAATTGATTGCACTTGTTTGTTTCCTCACTCTATTTCTTCCTGCACTAATCATTTAGAATATCTATATTCTATTTTCATTTTTTCAGTGGTTGAAATCTTTTACGTCCATATTAGATATTTATATTTAACAGTGTCTCATACACCCACTTTAAAAATACAAGAACCCGAGAACATTAATTCTGGCCCTCCCAATTTACATGCTATTGCTATTCAATTTTTAAAATTTAGTTTCCATTTTTAACCTCACAAATTAGACATTAATATTATTCCTGTTATGCCGATTATTTTTTTTATTTAAATACACATTACTATTTTATTTATCAGTCCTGGTTGCATCTTGGACCATCCTTCTGGAATCATTAACTCTTTTACTAAAGTATATTCTTTGAGAATTTGTTTTAGTAAAGTCATGTTACAGTTACATTCTTAATTTTTGTTTCATCTAAAAATGTCTTTATGTACCTTCATTATTGAGAGATGAAATTGTCATCTGGTTTGACAATTATTCTTCCAGCATTTAAAGATATTATATCACGAATTTTCATTTACTAAATTATTATTTCACTTATTACCATCATACATAATATATACAGAAATATTATTATAATGTAATGTAATGATAATATATAATTACTATAATACAATATTACTATCATAAAGATGTTATTATAATGTCTCCATTTCATTGAATTTGCGTCTTTTCAGAGGATCACTTTTTCTATCTTGCTGCATTTAAGATCTTCTGTTACTCTCCACTCTTCTGCAATTTCACTGATGTGTTCAGCAGTGGTTTTCTTTTATTTATTCTCTCTGGGATATATTGTGATTTCTTGAACTTGTGGATTAATGTATTTCATAAGTTCTGGAAAATTCTCTTCAAATCTTATCTCTCTTCCATTTTCTCTATTATATCCTGGGACTCTATATTAGATTTCTTTCAGTCCTCCACTTCTCTTAATTATTTTAAATTTAAAATGTTTTTCTACAAAAAGAAGCTTTATTGTTTTCTCTTGGTGCTTTGACTTAGAAAGAGTCTGGGGAGTGCATAAGCAACTTCCCTGGGGCTGGGGACAGAAATTCAGGTGGAAGCTTTGAGGCAAGGGGCTGCAGCAGAGCCCCTCAATGGTCATTGGACTCGAGGCCCCTAATTATGCTTGAGAGTGGGTCTCAAAGAGTTTCTACCGAAGCCTGGTTTGTGGAGGTTGGTCAGGTAATCATCATCGAGAGGCCCAGAAATAGCAGGCACGTAGCCACAGAACCTTCACACTGGGCACTTCGTCAGACTTAACAGGACCTTAAGTCTTGTCAGTGGCTCCCCATTGTTCTTAGAGACAGAAACCCTCAATATGGCTCAAAACCCTACAAAATCTGGCCCAATAATCCATTCATAGTATTCTCGTCTCTTTTTAAAAATTGTTGTTGTTCTTAGCTGCCACCCAGTAGGCCCCTGGCTCTTGGTGACCCCGTGCACAAAGTAGCAAAATGTTGCCCAGTCCTGTGCCATTCCCATTACCAGTTTCAGATCGGACCATTGTGATCCGTAGGGTTTTCAGTGGCTGATTTTTGGAAGCAGATCTCCAGGCCTTTCTTCCCAGTCCATCTTAGTTTGGAAGCTCCACTCAAACCTGGTCAGCATCATAGCAAAACACAATCCTCCACAGACAGATGGTTGGTGGCTGCACATGAGGAACATTGGCCAGGAGTCAAACCCAGGTCTCCTGGCTGGAAGGTGAACATTCTACCACTGAACCACCACTGCTTCCTTTTCTAAATTAGTGGACTTGATTGGTTAATGTTGTTGGGTGCCATCAAGTAGATTCTGACTCACAGCAACCTGGTTGTGCAATGGTTAAGCACTCAGCTGCTAACCGAAAGGCTGGTAGTTTAAACCCACCTAGCATCTTCAAGGGAGAAGGACCTGGCAATCTGCTCCTGTAAAGATTACAGCCTAGAAAACTCCACTCTGTCACATGGGGTTGCAGTGAGTTGAAATCGACTCGATGGCACCTAAGAATGACAACAGACTTTATTTTCAGAGCAGTTTCAGGTTTATAGAAAAAATGAGCAAATGGTACAAATTGGTCCCATGTACCTCCTCTCCCGCACAGTTTCCCCTATTATTAACATATTGCGTTAGTGTGGTACATTTGTAACAACTGATGAACCAATACTGATACTTTAGTATTAACTACTAAAGCCCATAGTTTACATTAAGGTTCACCCTTTGTATTGTACAGTTCTAAAGATTTTGACAAGTGAATAATGTTATGTATTCACCATTACAGTATCATACTAAATAGTTTGACTACCCTAAAATTCCCCTGTGCTCCACCTATTCATCCCCCACAAGCCCCTAGGCAGCTACTGATCTTTTTACTGTCTCTATAGCTGTGCCTTTTCCAGAATGTCGTATAGTTGGAATCATACAGTATGTAGCCTTTTCAGACTGATGTCTTTCACTTAGCAATATCAATTTAAGTTTCCTCTGTGAGACTTTTGTGGTTTGACAGCTCATTTCTTTTCATCCCTGAATTTTGTTGTTAGGTGCCGTCAGTTTGGTTCCCACTTGTAATGACCCTACGTATAACAGAACAAAATGACATCCCTGAATAATATTCCATTATTGGTTGTACCATGGTTTGTTTATCCATTCACCTATTCAAAGACATCTTGGTCGTTTCCAGAATTTGGCAATTATGAATAAAGCTGCCATAAATATTCATGCACAGATATTTGTGTAGATGTAAGTTTTCAACTCAGTTGGGTAAATACCTAGGAGCATGATTGCTGGATAATATGGTAAGATGATGTTTAGTTTTGTAAGAAACTTTCAAACCGTTTTCCAAAGTGGCTGTACTATTTGGCATTCTGACCAGCAATGAATAAACATTCCTATTGCTCCTCATCCTCTCCAGGATTTAATGTTATCAGTTTTTTTTTTTTTAATGTTAGCCATCTAATAGGTGTGTAGTAGTATCTTATTGCTGTTTTAATTTGCAATTCTCTAATAGGCATCTTTTTATAGGCTTACTTGCCATTCATATATTTTCTTTGATGAGATGTCTATTCGGATTTTCTGCCCATTTTTTTATTTGGGTTGTTTCATTATTGTTGTGTTATGTATTTTGGATACAAGTCCTTTATCAGATATGTCTTTTGCAAATATTTTCTCCTAGTCTCTGGCTTGTCATTCTCTTAATAGCGTCTTTTGTAGAGAAAAAGTTTTTAATTTTAATGAAGTCCAATTTTTCTAAATTTTTTTCACTGAGTGTGGTTTGGTGGTTGTCGTGAATTGAATTGTGTCTCCCAAAATTATGTATCAACTTGGCCAGGATTCCCAGTATTGTGTGATTGTCCACCATCTTGTTATCTAATGTGATTTTCCTGTGTTGTAAATCCTGCCTTTATGATGTTAATGAGATGGGATTAGCAGCAGTACGTTAAGGAGGCAGGACTCAATCTACAAGAGTAGGTTGTGTTTTAAGTCAATCTCTTTCGAGATAGAGCATCGAGCAGAGAGGCAGGGGGACCTCATACTACCAAGAAATAAGAGCCAGGAGAATAGCACGTCCTTTGGACCTGGGGTCCCTAAACTGAAGAAGCTCCTAAACCAAGGGAAGATTGATGACAAGGACGTTCCTCCAGAGCTGACAGAGACAGAAAGCCTTCTCCTGGAGCTGGCACCCTGAATTTGGACTTCTAGACTACTAGACTATGAGAGAATAAATTTTTGTTTGTTAAAGCCATCCACTTGTGGTATTCCTGTTATACCAGCACTAAATAACTAAGACAGTGGTGTTGTAGCTAAAACCTCATCATCAATTTCAAGGTCACCTAGATCTTTACCTCCCTTATTTTCTAGAAGTTTCATAGTTTCGTGTTTTACATTTAGGTCTATAATCCATTTTGAGTTAATTTTTGTGAAAGATGTAATGTCTGTACCTAGATTCATTCATGTGAGAATTTCCAATTGTTCCAACACTATTTGTTGAAAATACTATCCTTCCTCCTTTGAATTGTCTTTGTTCCTTTGTCAAAATCAGTTGACTGTATTTGTGTGCATCTGTCTCTGAGATCCTATTCTGTTGCACTGATCTATTTGTCTATTCTTTCATTAATACTGGAAACACTGGGTGAGTAGTGGTTAAGAGTTCGGCTGCTTACCAAAGGGTCAGCAGTTCAAATCCACCAGGCAATCCTTGGAAACTGTATGGGGCAGTTCTACTCTGTCCTATAGGGTTGCTATGAGTTGGAATCAACCCAACGGCAACAGGTTTGGTTTGGTTTTTTTTTTCATCAATACCAGACTGTCTTAATTACTGTAGCTTTATATTATAGTTAAGTCTTGAAGCCAGGTACTGTCAGTTCTCTGACTTTGTTCTTTACTTTCATCATTGTGTTGGCTATTCTTTTTCCTTTCCATGTAAACTTTATAATCAGTTTGTCAATATCCACAAAATAAGTTGCTGGGATTTTGACTGGATTCCATTGAATCTATAAATCAAGTTGGGAGTAATTGCCATCTTAACAATATTTAGTCTTCCTAACCATGCACATGGAATATTTCTATATTTATTTGGGTCTTTGATTTTTTTTTT
>NW_004444136.1:1048180-1049621 GCF_000243295.1 Trichechus manatus latirostris | reverse complement strand
ATCCCACTTGGTCATGATGTATAGTTCTTTTTACACATTGTTGGATTCAGTTAGCTAATGTTTTGTTGAGGATTCTTGGCATCTATACACATGAGAGACATTGATCTGTAGTTGTCCTTTGTGTAATGTTGTTATCTGGTTTTGGTAATAGGGTAATGCTGACTTCATAGAATTGGTTAGGGATGTTCCCTCTGCTTCTATTTCCTACAAAAAATTGTAGAGAATTGGTATAATTTCTTCCTTGAATGTTTGGTAGAAGTCACTAGTGAAACCATCTAGGCATGATTATGTTGGTTTTTGAAGGTTGTTGTTAATTGTTGATTCAATTTATTTAATAGATATAGACATATTCAGATTATCTATTTCTCCTTTAAATTTTGGTAGATTGTGTATTTCAAGGAATTGGTTCTTCTAAGTTATCAAATATTTTGGTATAGAGTTGTTCATAATACTCCTTTACTACCTTTTTAATGTCTATGTGATCAGTGGTGATGAGCCCATTTTCATTTTTTATATTAGTAATTTGTGTCTTCTCTCTTCCTCTGTTAGCCTGGCTACAGGTTTATTAACTTTATTGATCTTTTCAAAGAAACAGCTTTTGATTTCATTGATTTTTCTCCATAAATTTCCTGTTTTCAATTTCATTGATTTCTGCTCTAATTTTTATCGTTTATTTTCTTCTGGTTACTTTAAATTTAATTTGCTCTTCTTTTTCTAGTTTCCTAATGTGGAAGCTTAGATTATTGATTTCCAATCTTGTTTTCTAACATGTGCATTCAATGCTATACGTTTCCCTCTAAGCACTGCTTTCACTACATGTCACAAATTTTGATAAGTTGTATTTCCATTTTCAGTTTGTTCAAAATGTTTTTAAATTTGTCTTGAGACTCCTTCTTTGGCACTTGTGTTATTTAGAAGTGTGTTGTTTAATCTCCAAATATTTTTGGATTTTCCAGCTATCTTTCTGTTACTGATTTTTAATTTAATTCCATTGTGGTCTGAGTACATGCTTTGAATAATTTTTATTCTTTTAAATTTGTTAAGATGTGTTTTATAGCTTAGGATATGGTCTGTCTGAAGAATGTTCAATGTGAACTTGAGAAGAATGTGTATTCTGCTGTTGTTGGATGAGGTATTCTATAAATGCCAATTAGACCCAGTTGATTAATGGTACTGTTCAGTTCAACTATATCCTTACTGATTTTCTGCCTGCTGAATCTGTCAATTACTGATAAAGGGGTGTTGAAGTCTCCAACTATAACAGTGGATTTGTCTGTTTCTCCATGCAGTTCTAACAATTTTTGCCTCACATATTTTGATGATCTCTTGTTAGGCACATACACATTCAGCATTGTTATGTCTTCTTGTAGATTTGACCCACTTTTCATTATGTAGTGCCCCTCTTTATCCCTGATAATTTTCTTTTCTCTAAAATCTGCTT
>NW_004444136.1:1045680-1047814 GCF_000243295.1 Trichechus manatus latirostris | reverse complement strand
ATCTTCAACTTGCTTTTCCTGTGTTTTTTGGTTTTGAGTGTTTTATAGGATTCCATTTTCTCTTTTTTCTTAGCATATCAATTACATCACTGGTGTTTTTTTTTTGTTTTTTCTCTTGATTTAATGAACTGCTTTTATTGGAAAGAATAAAGCAACATGAGAAGAATATAACATTCCAGGGGGGGAAAAAACAGCCAATGTGGCTGCTTTGTCTCATTTGTCATCCCTGTTCTGTGGAAGCTGAACATGCATTGCTCCTCTTCTGTTTGTCTGAGGAGCCATCATGATCAATAATTGCTTCTTCTTTTTTTTTCTAAATTTTATTTATTTTGTTGTTGTTGTTGAGAATATATACAGCAAAACATACACCAGTTCAACAGTTTCTACATGTACAATTTAGTGACATTGATTACGTTCTTCAAGTTGTGCAACCATTCTCATTCTCCTTTTCTGAAAATTTCCTCCCTCATTAGGATAAACTCACTGCCCCCTAGGGTTTCTATCTAATCTTTCTAGTTGCTGTTGTCCATTTGATCCCATATAGATAGTTCTTAAAAGAGCATAATGCTCAAAGCAGACATTTTTTACTAGTTAAGGTAAACTATTGTTTGGTTTTAAGAAGATGTCTGGATATTTTTGGTTTAAAGTTTAAAAATTATCTCAAGGCAATAGTTTCAGGGGTTCATTGACTCTCCATGGTGCCAGAAAGTCTGGAGTCCATGAGAATTTGAAATTCTGTTCTGCATTTCCCCCTATTGATCAGGATTCTTCTATGGAATCTTTGATCAAATGTTCAGTAATGATAATTAACACTACTCCAAAAAAATTTTTAGTTGTTGCTTTAGTGTCATAATATATATTTATAATGAATCTAGTCTACTTTAAAATAAAATTACATCACTTCATAGGCAGTGCAATTACCTTATAGCAGAGTATTCCCAGCTCCTGTCCTTACCATTGCTGTCATTCATTTCACTTATCCATAACAATAATCACATTTTTGTTGTCATTTTGAACAAACACTTATCTATTAAATCAATTAAGAATATCGAAAATAAGATTTCATCATCATTTATTCCTTCTTTAATACTCTCTTTTCTTTGTGCAGATCTCCGTTTCTGACTTATATCATTTCCCTTTACTCTGAAGAGCTTCTTTAAACATTTATTACAAGTCAAGCCTACTGGTAACAAATTCCATCAATCTTTGTCTGAGAGAGTCTTTATTTCTCCTTCATTTTTGAGGGTCAATTTCACTGATACAGAATTCTAGGTTAGTGGTTATTTTCTTTCAACACTTTAAATATTTCACTCCACTCTCTTCTTGAATGGTTTCTGAAGAGAAGTCCAATGTAACTCTTTTCTTTGTTCAATGTATAGATAAGGTGCTCCCCCAGCTCAAAGCTTCTTCTTCTTTTTTTTTTTTTTTAGGTGAAAGTTTACAGCTCAATTTCTCATACAAAATTTTATACACATATTGTTATGTGACATTAGTTGTGATCCCTATAATGTGACAGCAGAGTTCCACCCCGGGTTCCTTGTGTCCATTCAACCAGTTCCTGTCCCTTCCTTCCTTCTCATCCTGACTCCGGACAGGAGCCACCTACTTGGTCTCGTATATCTGCTTGAACTAAGAAGCACACTCTTCACGAGTATTATTTTATGTTTTATAGTCCAGTCTAATCTTTGTCTGAAGAGCGGGCTTTGGGAATGGTTTTAATTCTGGGTTAACAGAGCACCCAGGGACCATAGCTTCAGGGTTTCCTCCAGTCCCAGTCAGACCATTAAGTCTGGCCTTTTTATATGAATTTGAGTTCTGCACCGCACTTTTCTCCCACTCCTTCAGAGACTCTCTGTTGTGTTAACTGGCAGGGCGCTCATTGATTATAGCCGGGCACCATCTAGTTTCTCTGATCTCAGGTTATGGAGTCTCCAGTTTATGTGGCCCTTTTGTCTCTTGGGCTAATATTTTCCTTGTGTCTTTGGTGTTCTTCATTCTCCTTTGCTCCAAGTGGGTTGGGACCAATTGATGCATATTAGATGGCTGCTCACTAGCTTTTAAGACCCCAGATGCCACTCACCAAAGTGACATGCAGAACATTTTCTTAATAAACTTTGTTATGCCAAATGACCTA
>NW_004444136.1:1036792-1043608 GCF_000243295.1 Trichechus manatus latirostris | reverse complement strand
GGGCATCCTTGTCTGGTTCATATTCTCAAGGGGAATGCTTTCAGACTCTCTCCTTTTAGGATGATGTGGGCTGTTGGCTTTGTATAAATGCCCTTTATTATGTCAAGGAATTTCCCTTCTCTTCCTATTTGGCTGAGAGTTATTATCATGAATGGGTGTTGGACTTCGTCAAATGCCTTTTCTGCATTGATTGATAAGATCATGTGGTTCTTATCTTTTGTTTTATTTATGTGATGGATTACATTGATTGTTTTCCTAATGTTGAACCATCCCTGAATACCTGGTATGAATCCCACTGGTCATGATGAATTATTTTTTTGATATTTTGTTGAATTTTATTGGCTAGAATTTTGTGGACGATTTTTGCGCCTATGCTCATGAGGGAGATTGGTCTGTAATTTTTGTGTGTGTGTGTGTGGTATCTTTACCTGGCTTTGCTATCAGGGTTATGCCAGCTTCATAGAATGATTTCAGGAGTATTCCATCCTTTTCTATGCTCTGAAATACATTAGTAGTACTGGTTTTAACTCTTCTCTAAAAGTTTGGTAGAATTCTCCAGTGAAGCTGTCAGGGCCAGGGTTTTTTTTTGTTGGAAGTTTTGTTTTTTTTTTTAATTGCCTCTTCAATCTCTTCTTTTGTTATAGGTTTATTTTTCTATCTCTGTTTGTGTTAGTTTAGGTAGGTAGTGTGTTTCTAGAAATTTGTCCATTTCCTCTAGGTTTTTGAATTTGTTGGAGTACAATTTTTCATAGTATTCTGTTATGATCCTTTTTATTTCAGTTGGGTGTGTTGTGACATCACCTGTCTCATTTTTATATGGCTTATTTGCTTCTTCTCCTGTTCTTTTTTTGTCAGTTTGGTCAATGGTTTATCGAAGTTTTGTTGATCTCTTCAAAGAACCAGCTTTTGGTCTTGTTGACTCTTTCAATTGTTTTTCTATTCTCTATTTCATTTATTTCTGCTCTCACCTTTATTATTTCCTTTCTTCTGGTGCCCGAGGGCTTCTTTTGCTGCTCTCTTTCTATTTGTTTGAGTTGTGGGGTTAATGTTTTGATTTTGGCCCTCTCTTCTTTTTTGGATGTGTGCATTTATTGCTATAAATTGACCTCTGAGCACTACTTCTGCTGTGTCCCAAAGGTTCTTGTAAGATGTGTTTTTATTCTCATTTGATTCTTTGAATTTCTTTATTCTGTACTTGATTTCGTCTATAACCCAGTATATTTTGAGCAAGTTGTTGTTCAGTTTCCATGTATTTGATTTTTATTTTTTGTTATTGATTTCTACTTTTATGGCTTTATGGTCAGAAAAGATGCTTTGTAATATTTCAGTGTTTTGGAGTCTGTTAAGGCTTGCTTTGTGGCCTAATATTTGGTCTATTCTGAAGAATGTTCCATGTGCATTGGAAAAGAAAGTATACTTGGCTGCTGTTGGGTGGAGTCTTCTGTATATGTCTATGTAGTCGAGTTGGTTGATTGTGGCATTTAGATCTTCTGTGTCTTTTTTGAGCTTCTTTCTAGGTGTTCTGTCTGTCACCAAAAGTGTTGTGTTGAAGTCTCCTACTATTATTGTGGAGCTTCTATTTCTCTTTCCAATGCTGTTAAAATTTGTTTTATGTATTTTGGAGCCCTGTCGTTGGGTGCGTATTGATTTTTTATGGTTATGTCCTCCTGGTGTATCGACCCTTTAATCATTATATAGTGCTCTTCTTTATCCTTTGTGGTGGATTTTGCTTTGAAGTCTTTTTTGTCAGGGATTAATATTGCAACTCCTGCTCTTTTTTGGTTGTTGTTTGCTTGATATATATTTTTTTCCATCCTTTGAGTTTTAGTTGTTTTTGTCTTTAAGTATAAGTTGTGTCTCTTGTAGGCAGCATATAGATGGATTGTGTTTTTTAAACCATTCTGCCACTCCTTATCTCTTTATTGGTGTGTTTAGTCCATTTACATTCTGTATAATTACTGATAGGTATGAATTTAGTGCTGTCATTTTGTTTTGTTTTTTTTTTTGTGGTGTTGACAGTTTCTTTGTTCCACTTAATTTTCTGTGCTGAGCCGTTTTTCTTTATGTGTTTTCTTTTTATCTTTTTCATTATTGCTGATTTTGTATTCGCTGAGTCTTTATGTTTTTCTTCTTTTTTATTTTGATGGGTAGATTTGTTAGTTTTCTTTGAGGTTACCTTAAAATTTACCTGTATTTTTCTAAGTTTAAACAAATCTTTTATTTCTTGATATCACCTTAACTTTCTCTTTATATGGAGGTTCTATGACAACACTAGTTCCTCTTTTTTGTTTTAATGTTTTTATCATTTACATATTGATGTCTCTGTTTCCTTATGTTCAGTCTTTTAGCTTTGACTTGTTTTTGTGACTTCCCAGTCTGGGTTGATACCTTGTTGTTCTGTCCTGTGTTCTAGTCTTGGGTTGTTACCTGATATTGTTTGTTGTCTAGCCAGAGGATTCCCTTTAATATTTCCTATAATTTTGGTTTGGTTCTTACAAATTCCCTTAACTTCTGTTTATCTGGAAATGCCCTAATTTCCCCTTCATATTTGAGAGACAGTTTTGCTGGATATAAAATTCTTGGCTGGCATTTTTTTTCCTTCAAGGCTTTATATATGTCATCCCATTGGTTTCTGCTGAGTAGTCCGAGCTTAGTCTTATTGACTTTTCTTTGTAGGTGACTTTTCGTTTATCCCTAACTGCCTTTAAGATTCTCTCTTTATCTTTGGTTTTGGCAAGTTTGATTATAATATGTCTTGGTGACTTTCTTTTGGGATCTACCCTGTGTGGGGTTTGATGAGCTTCTTGGATAGATATCTTCTCATCTCTTATGATATCAGGAAAGTTTTCTGCCAGCAAATCTTCAACAATTCTCTCTGTATTTTCTGTTATTCTCCCCACTGTTCTGGTACTCCAGTCACTCATAGGTTACTCCTCTTGATAGTGTCCTACATAATTCTTAGGGTTTTCTTCATTTTTTAAAATTCTTTTATCTGATTTTTCCTCAAATAAATTGGTGTCAAATGCTTTATCTTCAGTCTTACTAATTCTGACTTCTATTGCCTCCATTCTGCTCCTATGACCTTCTATTGAGTTGTCTAATTCTGAAATTTTATTATTAATCTTTTGGATTTCTATTTGTTGTCTCCCTATGGATTCTAGCAGCTTATTAAATTTGTCATTCTGATCTTGTATTGCTTTCCTGAATTCCTCTATTGCTTTGTCTGTATGTTCCTTGGCTTGGTCTGAGTTTTGCATAATCTCCTTCCTGATCTCTTGAAGAGCTCTGTGCATTAATCTTTTGAACTCTACCTCCAATAATTCCAAGACCTTCTCTTCCTCTGGAAGATTTCCTGGTTCTCTGTTTTGGTCACTTGCTGGAGCCATCTTGATCTGCTTCTTTATGTGGTTTAATATTGACTGTTTTCTCCGAGCCATACGTAAGTTATATTTATTTATTGTATGTTTGCTTACTGTGTCCTAGCTTTTTGTTTTGTTTTGATATGCCCAAATAGGTTGGGTGTGTGAGCTACTTTAGTTATTGGCATCTTTGAAGCTTTCACATCCTGTCACAGGTGGTTAAAGCAGCTACTAGGTGTATGAGTACAAGAGTCTGTTGTGTGGATTCAGCTTAGATGCCCAGGTCGTCAGTCACAGATTGTGTGGTGCAGACTCTCACCTACAGTCTTAGATGGGCAGAGCTACATAGGGGTGATTGGAGCAGGCACAGGTATCTGGCTGCTGTTGAAGGATATGTGCTGAACAAAGTAGGGGGTCGATGGCTGCCTGAGTGCCTAGTTGGAAGGAATGTCCCTGTCCCCTAAAGCGGGTAGGTGGGTGGGTTTTGCAGCCAGACTTTGGACACCCAGTGCTGTTGGTTGTAAGGACTGGGAGGCACCACTTATTCTCAAACCCCTGCCGTGGGTGGCTAGTTGGAATAGATGAAACCGTCAGTCTTCAGGCCCCTGATGTGGGTGGTGAGGACCCTGTTTAATGAGGAAGGTGGTGTCAAATGTCACAGATCTGCCAGTCCTCCTTGGCTGCTGCAGTTGAAAACAGGTTCAGGTATATGCCCTGTTGTTTTATGCTAATGAGTGCCTATGCTGTTGAATCAGCCCACACAGGTCAAGGCAGGGGTGAAGGGTGTTCAAAGTCCGTGGCTCCCTTATGCCTGTGCCTAGGCAAAGGCGCAGTGCCTGCCCTGATTTCCTGGCTTAGGGGACATGGTGACTTGTTAAAGCCAGGAGACTGGTTTGGGCATGGTTAGTCCTGACTACTTGGCTTAGGGGAGTTTGCTTTTTTTTTTTTTTTCCCTAAAGCTGTGAGATTGGTTTGGGTGCCATAGCTCCTATTTTCAGCTTAAGGGGCGTGGCAAATTTTGAATACTGCCAGACTGGTATCAGAGTGGAACAGGGAGGGGGATGGGTGAGGGGAAAGTGGCAGAGGTGGAGGTGTTATTTTGATCTCGTGCGGTAGGTTAGACACTTGCACTTAACTTTCGCAGATCCAGCGCCTCTTCCCCCTGCCCAGTCTCTCCCGATGTGGTGAAATGCATCCCGAGCACTACTGTTTGCCTCAGCCCACGTGCGTCAGCCAATCCAGCCCGCAGGGTGCCAACCAGCTCAAGTCTGGCACTTATTTGCTGCTTCTGAACTGTCTGTCCCTCCCCCCACCGTGCAGTCTGCCTCCTCAACTTTATCTTTGATGTTCGGGGCTCCTAGATTGTCATATATAATTGATTCACTTGTTTTTATGGGTCTTTGTTGTAAGAGGGACCACAGGAAGCATCTAACTATTCTGTCATCTTGGCCCTGACTGCTCGCAGCTTCTTTCAAGACTTCCTCTTTGACTTTCTGAAGTTTTAATACGTATTTGTAAGTGTAGTTTTTTTGTATTTATCATGCTTGGTGTTCTGTGAGTTTCCTGGATTTCTGGTTTGGTGTATGTCATTAGTTTTAGCAAATTTTCAGCCATCATTACTTCATCTATTTCTTCTGCTCATTTCTCTCTGTATGTATTGAATTGTTTTCCTCCAAAATATGTATTGAAATCTTGGTCATATGCTGCGTGATTTAGTCATGAGATTAAATTGCTGAATTTTATTTGCTAATATTTTGTTAAATGGATTTTTACATCTATATTCAGAGGGATATTGGTCTGTAGTTTTTTTTTTTTTCTTTGTAAACTTTTTGTTTTATACTTGATTACTTAAACCTTTTTTGTTTTGTTTTGCTTTTAGAATTCCATTTTGATATATCTATAGTGTTTTTGAGTGCATCACTTTGTATAGCATTTCTAGTGTTTGCTCTAGGTATTAAATGGTAATTACATAACTTATTACAGTGTGCTGGTGTCAACATTTTACCAGTTTAAGTGTAGAAATCTTACCTCTTTGCCCCTTTACTCTTCCACACTTACAACAGTTTTATTTTCTCTAGATGTATTTATAAACAATAGTGTTATAATTTTTGTTTCAACAATTTTAAAAACTCAAGAGAAGTAGAGTCTATTTTATTTGCACATATTTTTGCTCTTTCTTTCTTCCTTCCCGATGTTCCAAGATTCCTTCTTTTATCATTTACTGTTTCAACAACTTCCTTTAGACATTCTTTTAGGCTAGGTCTGCTGAGCAACACATTCTCTTAGTTTTCCTTCATTCTTGAAGGATATTTTGCTGGATATAGAATTCTAGGTTGCCAGTTCTTTTCTTCCAATACTAGAAAAATGTTGTGCCACTTCCTTCTGGCCTCCGTGGTTTCTGATGAGAAATCCCTTGTGAACTGAATTGTGTTTGTCCTATAGGTAATCTGTCCTCATTTCTCTCTCACTGTTAACTTTTTTTTTCTTTTGCTTTAGTTTTCAGAAGTTTGACTATGATGTGCTTTGGTGTGGATTTCTTTGGGTTTATCTTGTTTGGGGTTCACTCACCTTCTTGAATCTGTAGGTTTATGTCTTCTGCCAAATTTGGGAATTTTTCACAAATTATTTCACCCCATCTTCTTTCTCCTCTCCTTTTTTACTCCAATGACATGAATGTTAGATCCTTTGTTGCAATCTCGTGTCTCTGAAGCTCTGTTTTTCTTCAGTCTATTTTCTCTCTGTTGTTTGTTGTTGTTAGATGACGTCAATTGTGACTCACAGTGACCCTATGTACAACAGAACAAAACACTGCCCAGTCCTGCGCCATCCTCACCATTGTTGCTATGTTTGAGCCCATTGTTGCAGACACTGTGTCAATCCATCTTGTTGAGGGTCTTAACTCTTTTTCACTGACCCTCTGCTTTACCAAGCATGATGTTCTTCTCCAGGGACTGCTCCCTCCTAATACCGTGTCCAAAGCATGTGAGATGAAGTCTCGTCATCCTCACTTTTAAGGAGCATTCTGGCTGTACTTCTTCCAAGACAGGTTTGTTCTTCTGGCAGCTCATGATGGTATATTCAATATTCTTCACCAACACCATAATTCAAAGGCATAAGTTCTTCTTTTGCATACATATGAGGCAACTGAAAAATACCATGGCTTGGGTCAGGTGCACCTTAGTCCTCAAAGTGACAACTTTGTTTTTAACACTTTGAAAAGTCTTTTGCAGGAGATTTGCCCAATGCAATACATCATTTGATTTCCTGACTGCTGCTTCCATGGGCACTGATTGTGGATCCAAGTAAAATGAAATCCTTGACAATTTCAATCTTTTCTCCATTTATCACGAAATTGCTTATTGGTCCAGTTGTAAGGATTTTTCTTTATATTGAGGTGTAATCCATACTGAAGGCTATAGTCTTTGATCTTCATCAGTAAGTGCTTCAAGTCCTCTTC
>NW_004444136.1:971090-1036010 GCF_000243295.1 Trichechus manatus latirostris | reverse complement strand
TAATTTCCATAGTTCTATTTTCAAGTTTACTAATTCTTTCCTCTATCTTTCCCATTTTGTTGTTGAGCCCATCCATTGAATTTTTGAATTTTTTTCAGTTATTGTATTTTTCATGTTCTAAAATTTCCATTTGGTTTTTCTTATATCTTCTATCTCTTTGCAGAGACTTTTTTTGTTGTTGTTGAAATTGCTCATTGCATTTTAATGATGGTCACTTCAAAATCCTTATAATTCTAACATCTGTGTCATCTTGGTTTTGGTTGGTTGTCTTTTCTCATTCAAAATCTTTTTGGTTTTTGGTATGACAAGTGATTTTTCAATTGAAAACCTGGTCATTTTGGGTTTTATGAGACTCTGGAATCTATTTAAATCCTGTGTTTTAGCAGACCACCTCTGATACTGCTTCAGTGGGGTAAAGGGGGTACTACCTCATTACAGCCTGGTGGGGATGGAAGTCCAGGTTCTCCTCTCTGCCACTGTTGACATCTGGGCAGAAGGGGCTCCTTGTTATTGCTAGTGTTGGAGTCCAGCCTAGACTGTAGACATCTGCTGATATAATCCTTGTTTGGAGGTAGAACAGAATCTTGTTACTCCTCCTGTGTCCTCTATTGACACTCTGGGGGTGGGGAGGTAGTTGTGTATATATGTGGCCTCAGTTTTGGTGAGCAGTGGTCACTAGGTTTCCTCTGACACCACTCAATGGGGAGATGAGAAGTGAGTCTCGTTATTCTCTGGTTGAGGTAGAAGTCCAGTTTTCCCATGTGTTCTTCACTCACACTGCTGGGGAGAGGACCTCTTTACCACCCAGCCAGGGGGAGGACAGATTAGGGTGAATCATTACAACCTGAATAGGATGGAAGTCTGGGCTCTCCAACTGGTCTTTGCTGGTGGAGTGGGGTCTCAGCTTTTTCTGTGGTGTTTGTCTAGAGTTATTATATAAAGTTTTCTGTCTTGTTAGGTTACCCCCTTCCTTGTGTTTTGGCTAGAAAGTTGGCTTCTCTTGGGCTTTTTTTGGTCTTAGTATTTCTGGGTTGTCAGCTTCTCCAATAAGTTTGGGATATATCAGACAATAAGAAAACCTAGTCAACTCATCACTGTACTGTTTTTTGGTTTCTAAGGTCCCTGGCCAGTCTGTCTTCCCTTCTCCACCTTTCAGAAAATTGTTTGTTTTATGTATGATGTCCAGGGTTTTTAGCTGTACTTAGTGTAAGAAGTAGGGAAAAGTATATCTATTCCATCGTTTGGAATCAAAAGTCCCTTCCCTGTTATTTTGATATATGTGTGTATGATATGTTGGTCCAGCCTTTTAGAAATATACTTACATATGAAATATATCTGGCATGAATTTCAAAAGAATTTGGGGTGGGTAGTGGGTAGGAATATAAAAACAATGAGACTTGCCATGAATTGATAGTTGTTGAAGATAGGTGATGGGTAAATTGAGGTTCATTATTCTATTCTTTTTTTTAATGTCTGAAATTCTCCTTAAAAAGAAAACCATTTCCTGACCTCCCAGTTTAGGTCATATTATAGGCTCATAATAATCACCATTTTATCTATAGGCATTGTGTTCCACCCTACAGTATAAACTTGATAGCAGGGATCCTATTAAGAAAGCCTAATTATAACTCGAGAGCCTAAAAGTGACTGGCATATAGTTCATACTCAAATTATCAAGTTTCCTCACAAATAAAGATTCCACAGATTGTAAAATATACCTTTATGTGCCATTAAGGAAAATTATGACACTATCAATTTTTAGAAATATTTTGATTTCAGAAATGCTATATTGTGAAAACATGTTCATTTTAGAACTGATGAAATATAGTATCTGTGGAATAAATTCTATGAAATAATGTGAGGTCAAGATTGTGGTGAAGATGCCTTCCTACATGTTCAAGAGGAGACTGGAGTGTATTTTTGAGGCTACCAATTACCATTTTTATAGTGGATATATTTCTTCCCAAATATTGAAAATTTATGTCCAATTTTATGTTACTGCTACAAATCTTAAAATGCAACATTCTGACATGATCTCCAATCTTTTCACCTCCACTAAGGTTCTCATATTTTGAAATACTTTGATTCTAAGTAAACATCATTTGTTAAGCTAATATTTATTCATCTTCCATCAATTAAACATGTACTGTTCAGACTGAGGTAATATAATTCCAGTTAACGTAAAAAAAAAAACAAACCACCGACATTTTACCTAGTCTGTATGGACATTGCTAGGGGGAAATGTAATTTTTCCATCAGGAAATCACCACTTAACCTCCAGTGCTACTTTCTCAGAGTCCAGAGACCCACAGAATCTGGATGGCAGGCACTGGTTCCTGGCTTCCTATATTAAGTCAAGAAAGGGCATTTAATCAACCCATCTTATGTTATTATGAGTTAGGCCATTTGCTTATACAATTATTCAACAGAGAACATTGTGTAAAGGAGTTCAGCACTGTGCAAGTCAATTCTACTCAAGTTTCTAAACTGAGAGCATAAAAATTCAATTGGGTCTTCTAGGTGGAACTGGAACAGAGTAGTGAAAAGAAAATGCTGTTTGTGGGGTTTAGAGCTCAGTACAGGGGTTAGGTCATTCACCTACACATCCCCTGAGCAGAGAGCTAAGTGAGTGGCCTGGAAAAGGCACTCCTAAATGTCTGTCACTATGTGAAAGGGAGCAAGGACATGGGCTCTTACTGTAGTCACTGGTGAGACCAAGGGTTGAACAGTGGTCCTCAGAACTTTCAGGACATCTTTTCTGTCACTGATTCAAGCTGTCTTGAGAGAAGATGAAAATTAGGAAAAATGGAGTGCACACCAGGAAAACAACGGGCCCTCAGGAACCTGGCAGGGAAGAAACACTAATGCAGCTAGAATTCTCTTTACCTTTAGAAAGTTCCTCATACCAGTGACTGTCTCGACACGCCAGCCTAACATCTAACGGGGAATAACAAATCTACACACAAAAACTTTCACCACATCCCTAAGACACACTCTAAAAATTTTAAATGAGAGCGTGCACATGAAATCTCAAGTGACAATGGCATTATAACTTGAGAAAAAAAGAAGTGGTGACAAGGAGGTAAGAATTTCTTTATTTTCTTCCTACAAAAATCATGTAAACATTAGCATAGACTTCTCATTACCCCCAAATTCAAAACCATTATGACACATTAACCTTAAGTTTAAAATAAACAGTCAGGAAGAATAAAACCAGGTATCAGATAAACACAGACAGTTTGGGTTGTCTTGACTGGTTTGGTAAATCTTTCCTTCTGAAGGCTTAGTGGGATCTGTTGAGGAGGGACTGAGCACACTCCACCACTGGAACAGAGAACAACAGAGGTTCGGTGGACTTTAGCAGTTTCAACAAACATCACATTGTGGCACACCCTCTCTCCCCCCAGCTGCCCTGAAAAAAAGGACAGGATTAATTACTCTGAGCTCAAGTTCCAGCAATGGCAGTCTCCCCTTTCCCTCCAGACGCAAGGTTGGGGCATTATCCACAGGCTTGAGAGAAGGAAGTACAAGTCCTCTAAATCATAAAGTGGATACACTAGACTCAGGTCTTCCTTGTATCAGAAAAAAAGCCACAGACACACGGCCACACAGACTGGAGAAGAGGTGAAAATCTTTGCAACTGCCTCTCCTCCTGTTGAGGATGTTTTCAAGAATACAGCCCAACTAATTCTATGTCCTAATAGATTTTTGGAGTGGGATAGCTTAATCAATGTTTGGTTTCTAAAGCAATATATATTGGTAAGAAGTACCTGGTATAGCAATCATGGAGCTTGGTTAGATCTCCTTTTCAATGTCCCTTTTAAATACCGATTTGGGTATACCTGCTATAAATGTCACTTTAGCCAACAAGAACAGAGATAAATCTCTCAGAGAGAATTTAATGTACTCTGTTGGTAACTATTCACTCGTGATGAAGAATAAGCTATACCAGCAACCTGGTAGAGAATGAGGTTAGGCAGGGCCTTTGCTCTACTGAATCCTGACAGAGATGACAGTTAAGTCCCCTTTCATAATGAGCTCCTGGAGGCCGAGATGGCATGCCCTAACCTTGGAACATCTGTTAGCTCATCTGAAAAAGGACTAAAATATGTAAATCAACTAGCATATCATGTAACATACATATGTGCTCCACAAATGTCTCCTCATCAACTATAATAATAGTGGACATTTACTAAGCACCAACTATGTGCCAGACCCTGTATTCGGTGCTTTATATAAATTATCCCCTGGTAGGTGCTACTAGCTCATTTTCAAGAGCATTAACTAAGGTTCCAAAATTCAGTTTACTCAGACAATATCAAAATGTTAGCTAGGGGTGTGGCTAGCATTTGAACCCAGCTTGTCTGATTTAAAATCCCATCTCTTTCCATTACTTCACGTTGTCTCCTGAAACTGTTACTGTACCTTTGCGTGAGCCAGAGAGTGAAAAGCAAGTGAATTATATTAAAAACCTAAGAACTCTAAATTAAAAATGTCCTGTCATGCCTTGGTAGACTAAAGAAGGAGGGGTAAGCAAAATGAAATACAAATGTAAACCTCAAATGAAAGAATAAAAACGTGCTGTTAAAGATCTCAGAGTAATACAATTATTTAGATGTCTGATTTTCCCTCCCCCAGAGGGCATTTAAGGAGATACTAATCATGTTCTTTCTACCTTCCTCACTCCTCAAGATTGGACATTAGTTCGATCTGCTTAAGCAGCTCCAGCACCCAGAATGCACCTAGTCAGGATTTATTCGTGGAAACCCCTCAACAGCAAGAAAGGCAGCTAGGTAGACTGCCTAGTCACTACTCCTGCTCGGCACCAAGGGCCAAGTGTTAGCTTCTGTGTCCTGGAATATTAGGTTGGGTGGTCTTGTTACCTGCATTTTATGATTTGTCTACCACACAAACCATTGTATATTTTAAAGAACTGTTCACTTAGAGACTGGATAGAGAGGAAGAATATGGGGATGGAAAACATAAATGAAATATAATTGTGAATGCCTAACCAAAGCATAGAATGGGTTGGAAAGAAAATTTTAGGGCCAGCAGAAATAAAGCCAGACTCCTTGTGCTTTGGAAGATGATTAAAAATCAATTTGTCAATAACAAGTGACTGCCTTCAAGTGCTTTATCCCTTTATCCTCTCAATCTCTATACCAACAAAAATGGCCAAGGCCCCATTTTTCTTTTCCAATACTGGTAACAGAAGTTTGGACCATCTACTATAGCTCTTTATGAATATGATGTGACTCCTATTAGCTTTTCTTGACAGTAAACCGGAATTTCAGTAGTATGTTTAGGATTATTCTGGAAACTGAGTAAGTACTTTTATGATAAAATTCTACTCTCAGCTGAGACAGACTGGTATCAGCTTTCCCTGTAACCCCTGGAAGACATAATTATTCATGTTGCTGTCAGTTTTAAACGAACACGATTGCAAATAAAGGATAGAGCCCCTGATAAAGCCTAAACCTAATCATTTTCCATCACTCCAGTTTTATTTCGATTTTATGTGCCTACATGAAGATACACTTAAACAACATATATTTATATATGTAAAACATAGATGATATGGGAGTTTCTGACAAATGACTTAATAAAACTTTATTAACTATATAACCTTTCAATACCAGAGAAACATCAATATGTACAAATCAGCATGAAGTTCCCAGCTCTCACACTCTGGTTATATGAATATGCCTTGAGCACCACAGAACAAACATTAATCCTAATTTAAAAAGAAAAATAATCCCAACAAACCAAAAAAACCCTTCAACTCTCTTGAATCTGTCTTCTTTACACCATACATAGAAAACTCTCTTTTATTGTATTTCCTTCCATCTTGGTCAGCTTCCAAAAGAAGTATCAAGAAAAAGTGACAGGAGGGAAAGGACAGCAAACCACTGTAGGTAAAAGTGATGTCTCAAAAGAACTACTTCTGGAAATTCTTCTTTTTTAAATACGAAATTGTTTTAACCTGGAAGATTTCCATTATGCAACAGGTATGAAAAATTGAAATAGAAAAAAAAAAGAATAAGCCCAGCCCTTAATTTTCAAAATTCAAAAACTCAAAAATTGCAATCGCAACAAGAGTTGGGGTAAAAGGCACCCAGCGCAATCCTTCGCAAACTCACTTAAAGAGCTTCCTGGCTTACAACTCATGCCCTGGAATCACTGCATTTGCTAACTGTAGAGGCAACTGGTATAAAATAAAGGCATCAAAGACAGACCTGACGGGACCGTGCGGTCCTTCATGGGATTTCACGTGAACTCGGATGGGCGAAAGAAAGAAAAATCAAAGACTGAAGACGGAGACAGAAGAAAAGAAAACACACCGAGGATGGAGGGGATTTGATGTACAAACTGAAAAGCCCATATATGCAGAATGGATTGCGTCCTTGACTACAAATGTGGATTATATACACATTTAGATTACGTTAAATCAGTTCATATATTACACCTGACAATTCTAACAGAACATCTCTGGTGTGAGGCAGAAGGAGGTGCCATTGTCTCGGCTCCTTAGGGCCCTGTCCTTTTCCCAGGCTGGTCGGAGGCCTCTGCACACGAGTCCACAGCATGGTATATGAACGGGTAAAGCTTGATATCCGGTCCGGGGGTGGAGCAGTGTCTGCACTCTTCATTGTAATACCGCAGCAACAGCTTATACACTTCTCCTGGAGAGGCAAACCAATGTATACGTTAAGGTATACAGACGGAAAAAATTAGAAGAAAATACTCTAGATTTATCTTAATCTAAACAGCATATGCTCAAATCTGGCTTTTGAAAACATAGCATGAATTGCATATGCTTGGACGGATTCCCTGACATAAAACTAAGTTATTTTAAAAATGCTCCTAAAAAGCTACTTAATAGCTCATGATTAGAATGGGCTATACACATGGTGCCTGGACTCGTTCTGGGAGTTTGTGGCAATCCTAAGGATACATTCAGCTCCCTAGGTAGCAAGGCCTTTCAAGTTCAGCTGAAACACCCTGTATGAGCATGCTGGCATGTCTGATAAATACGACTCAGCGTGAGGCCTCTTAAGTTTTAATTTACCCTCACTGTCTTCCCCCTTTTTGTTTTCTGTATACACCAACGTAGAAACTCCAGGTTCTTTGCCTTATTTTAATGAGCTGACATACTCATTCAAGATAGCGGATGGAATTGTGCCAGAGTAGAGAAACAGGCCTCTGCAGCTGTTTACCCTCCAAGAGCTTTGCCCTCCCCTCTCAAAGTCACTCTTCCCGTTTCTTCTGATCCACGTGATCCATCCAGATTGAGCAGGTGCTCCTCCTGGATGGTGCACAATCCATCCAGATACAAATGTCAGGACGATCTCCTACTTACCAACAGTCAGTTTCCTCTCAGTAAGGAAAGTGTGCATGCTGTAAATGTCTCTCATCAATTCTGCGTCCCCAAAGGTGAAATAAACCACATCTCGTTCAGCTGCAGCAGCTGCCAGTATCTGTATTAAGGCTGTTGCAAAGAGAAAAGACAAAGCTATATATGACACTTCCCATCAAGATACCTTTAGCTCCTTCCTGGTGTGCCAACAGTTTTATCCTTGATTAAAGATTTATAAACCCAATATACACATTATTAGAAATGGCAAATACACGATAGGCATAAATCATCTAGTTGTGTGACTTTTCAGATATGCTGTTCAGAGTATCATTAAACTATGAAATTTCCATTCAGGTGCTCTTTCTGGGTCACAAATAAAGGAAGGTGCATTTGAGCACAATCAAGGCACTAAGGTGGTATTTTTTTTTCATTTATATTAATTTGGAATTAAAATTTTTGTGTTTGATTGATTTGTTTGCATTATTTTGTCTTACACGTAGTCAGTGGTCTTCTGTATCACAGGAGCTCCCTGATCCCCCTGACCAACGTACTTGGGAGGTTCTGATGCTCTCATGGACCCTACAGCTGCGCCCTCATCCCTCCTGCACTCCCACCTCCACCCCAGTCACTGCAGCACAGAGACAATGTGACTGAGGACACTATCCAGTAACTCCCTGGTATGCTGGATAGAAAAATGATTGAGAACCACTGTCCCCAAGAATCAAAGTTAAAAATCACTGAGCCTAAAGTATGTTTCCAAAAATGAAGTTCCTTTACAATCCAATCTTAATCTCAATATATAGGATTCATTCTAAATAACAATGACAAAACTGAACAGTTATAATAAATGCCCTTCTGCTAGTTACATTTCTTTTCCTTCATAAAGTGGAAAGTGGGAATCAAAAACATTACGGATGCTGTTTGTAGGGTTTTTGACTTTTAAGAGCAATGTTAATATTCTACATATTCAAAAAATATAAAGTATGAATGGGAATGGGGGAGGAACCTATAATTGAAAGCAAACTAAAACAAGTGAACCTAATTTTATTTCAAATGAATGACATAACTTCACTGAAGGGAAAGGAAGAAAGAACTAATCAAAGTAATTTACAAACAAAATATCTGATTGTATACCCTCAGTCATGGGCAAGGAGCAAAGAATTGCAAACAAATCCCCAACTCTTTTCACCAGGTTTATTGTGGCAGCACAGGCAAAGCCATTCTGGAACCATCTGTGAATACAGTAGAGGACTGTGCAAACGAGTGTGTTGTTGTTGGGGACCAGGATTCTCACTGCAGAAGAAGGGGCAGACAAACATGGGATGAGGAAAGACAAAGAAGGACTCTCGGGGGGAGGACTGAAACGCAAGGTGTTGGTGCGTACTCATGATACGGACATTTGTATGTGTGTGTATGTGTATATACGTATATGCCTTTCCTAGCTTTGTCTGCTGCAAGGGCTCCGTAGCAATGAGCACATCTAGCACCCACATCCTGGTTTCCAATGCATTCCCCACTAAAAGGAACTAAGTTCCTTGGGAAATGGCCGATTCAATGGTTGGGACAGGATAAGTAAAAGGGAGGTCCAGAGCACTTTGCTATACCATAAAGTAAAGAAGTGGTCAAAAACATGACAGAGGATAAATTGATGGGAGCTTGTCACAAGGATACAGCAGCGTACTTTGAAGGAGCACCCACTAGCCAAATTTGGGAAAAACTGAACAACAAAATGTTAAGTACAGTAATGAAATACAAACCACGGAAAATAAATGAAATCCCGAGTCCACAATGACAATACATAGATAAACAAATACAGGTAGAAGGGCGGGGGCTCTTGCTCACAGAACAGAGCCAAGGAATCACTAGCAAATGAGAGGGAGTGCTGGAGTGGAAACATCTTTCTGCAACCATCATAGTAAAGACTGGGTCAGGCAAAAATCATTAAGGGGTGCTCAGTCTAGGGGAAAAAGACCTTTTTTTAAAATTGTGCTTCAGGCGAAACTTTACAGAACAAAATCAGTTTCTCATTCAACAATTTATACAGAAATTGTCTTGTGACACTGGTTGCAATCCCCACAATGTGTCAACACTCTCCCTTTTCATACCCCAATTCCCTGTTTCCATCCGTCCATTTTCCTGTCCCTTCCTGCCTTCTCATCACTGCTTTTGGGCAGGTGTTGCCCTTTGGGTCTTCTACACATGAACTAAGAAGCAGTTCCTCACATGTGTTACTGTTTGTTTTACAGACCTGTCTAATCTTTGGTTGAAGGGCGAACTTCGGGAGTGGCTTCAGTTTTGAGTTAAAAGGGTATCTGGGGGCCACAGTCTCGGGGTTCTTCTGGTCTCTGTCAGATCAGTAAGTCTGGCCTTTTATTTCTTTTTTTGTGAATGTAAATTTTGTTCTACATTTTTCTCCTGCTCTGTCAGGGACCCCTATCGTGATCCTTATCAGAGCTGTTGGTGGTGGTATCCAGGCACCATCTAGTTCTTTTGGGCTCAGGCTGGTGGAGGCTGTGTTATTTGTGGTCGATTAGTCCTTTGGACTAATATTTCCCTGTGTCTTTGGTTTTCTTCATTCTCCTTTGCTCCAGATGAGATGGGACCAGTAGATGTATCATAGATGGCTACTCGCTAGTTTTAAGACCCCAGATGTCACTCACCAAAGTTGGATGTAGAACATTTTCTTTGTGAACTTTGTTATGCCAGTTGACCTAGATGGCCCCCATGACCACAGTCCCCAGCCCTCAGCCCTAGTAATTCAGTCCCTCAGGACGTTTGGATGTTGTCTAGGAAGCTTCTATGACTTTGCCTTGGTCCCATTGTGCTGACTTCCCCTATATTGTGTACTTTCCCTTCATCAAAGTTAACACTTATCTATTACCTAGTTGATGATTTCTCCTCCCTCGTAGCTATCAAATATTCTTTCTTTCTGTGTGTAAACTTTTTCTTCAGTTTTTATAATAGTGGTCTCATACATTATTTGTCCTTTTGTGATTGACTTATTTCACTCAGGATAATGCCTTCCAGATTCATCCCTGTTGTGAGGTATTTCACAAAGTCATCATTGTTCTTGACCACTGCGTAGTATTCCATTTAGTGTATGTACCATAGTTTATCCATTTACCTGTTGATGTGCACTTAGGTTGTTTCCATCTTTTTGCTACTGTGAATAAATTCTGCAACAAACATGGATGTGCACGTATATTCGTGGGATGGCTCTTATTTCTCTAGGATATATTCCTAGGAATGAGACTGCTGGATCATATGGTATTTCTATTTCTAGCTTTTTAAGGAAGCACCATATTGTTTCCTATAGTGGTTGTACCATTTTGTATTCCCACCAGCAGTGCATAAGAGTTCTAATCTCCCCACAACCTCTTTAAAACTTGTTTTTTTTTTTTTTTTTATATTAGTGCCAGTAATGTTGGGGTGAGACGGTATCTCAGTAGTTTTGATTAGCATTTCTCCAATGGCTAATTGGGAAGCCCCGGTGGTGCAGTGGTTAAGAGCTCAGGCTGCTAACGAAAAGTTCAGGAGTTCGAAGCCACCAGCCGCTCCTTGGAAACCCTATAGGGCAGTTCTACTCTGTCCTATAGGGTCGCTATGAGTCATAATTGACTTGACGGCAACAGGTTTGGTTTTTTTTTTTTTTTAATGGCTAATGACTGCGAGCATTTCCTCATGTCTCTGTTAGCCACCTGGATGTCTTCTTTGGTAAAGTGTCTGTTCATATCCTTCCCTCATTTTTTAATTGGATTATTTCTCTTTTTCATGTTGAGGTGCTACAGTATCTTGTAGATTTTAGAGGTTAGACCCTTGTCAGATACGTAGTAGCTAATTTTTTTCCCGTCTGCAGGTTCTCTTTTCACTCCTTTGGTGAGGTCTTTTGATAAGCGTAAGTGTTTCATTTTCAGGAGCGCCCGGTTATCTGGTCTATCTTCTGGTGTTTGTGCATTGTTGGTTACTGTTTGTATCCTATTTATGCCATATATTAGGGCCCCTATTGTTGTCCCTATTTTTTCTTCCATGATCTTTACATCTTTAGGTTTTATATTTAGGTCTCTGGTCCATTTTGAATTAGTTTTTGTGATGGTGGGAGGTATGGGTCCTGTTTCTTTTTTTTATGGATGGACATCCATTTATGCCAGCACCATTTGTTAAAGAGATTGTCTTTTTCCCATTTAATGGACTTCGGGCCTTTGTCAAAGATCAGTTGACTGTAAGGGATGGATTTATTTATGCCTGGCTCAATTCTGTTTCATTGGTCTATGTGACTCCTGTTGTACCAGTACCATGCTGTTTTGACTACTGTGGCTGTACAGTAGGTTCTGAAATCAGATAGTGTGAGGTCTCCTACTTTGTTCTTCTTTTTCAATAATGCATTACTTATCTAGGGCCCCTTTCCTCCCATAAAAAGTTAGTAATTAGTTTTTCCATCTCATTAATGAATGCTGTTGGTGTCTGGATCGGGATTGCAATATATCTGGAGATGGGTTTGGGCAGAAGATTCACAATGTTGAGTCTTCCTATCCATGAGCATTACGTTTTTCCACTTACGTAGGACTCTTGTTGGTTTCAGTAGTGTTTTGTAGTTTTCTTTGTATAGGTCCTTTACGTCCCTGGTAAGATGTATTCCTAAGCATGTTATTTTTTAACAGGCAATTATAAATGGTATAGTTTTCTTGATTTTCTTTTCAAAGTTCTCTTTGTTGGTGTACAGGGATACAACTGATTTTTGTATGTTGATTTTGTATCCTGCTACCATGCTTTATCTTTTTATTAGTTCCAGTAGTTGTCTTGTGGAATCTTTGGAGTTCTCTACGTATAGAATCACATCATCTAAGAAGAGTGATAGTTTTACTTCTTCTTTTCCAATCTGCATGTGCTCTGTTTCTTTTTTTGCCTTACTGCTCTAGCTAGGACTTCCAGCACACTGTTAATAGGAGGGGTGACAAAGGGCATCCTTGTCTTGTTCCCGTTCTCAGCGGGAATGCTTTTTCACAGCCTTTCTCCATTGAGAATGATGTTAGCGGTTGGTTTTGTATAGATGTCCTTTATTACGTTGAGGAATTTGCCTTCTATTCCTATTCTGCTTAGAGTTCTTATCAGGAATGGGTGTTGGATTTTATCAAATGCCTTTTCTGCACTGACTAAGATGATCATATGATTCTGTTGTTTTACTTATGTGGTGGATTATGATGATTGATTTTCTAATGTTGAACTATCCTTGCCAACTTGGTATGAATCCCGCTTGGTCGTGGTGTTTTTTTTTTTTTTTTTTGATATGATGCTGAATTCTGTTGACTACAATTTTGTTAAGAATTTCTGCATCTGTATTCATGAGAGATACTGGTCTATAATTTTATTTTTTTGTGGTATCTTTGCTTGGCTTTGGTGTCAGGGTTATGCTGGCTTCATAGAATGAATTCAGGAGTATTCCTTCCTTTTCTATGCCCTGAAATAGTTTGAATAGTACTGGTGCGAGCTCTCCTCTGAATGTTTGCCAGAATTCTCCAGTGAAGCCATCTGGGCCAGGCCTTTTTTTTTGTTGTTGGGAGTTTTTTTTTTTTTTAATTTTATTACCTCTTCTTTCCTTATGGGTCTGTTCAGTTCTTCTACCTCAGTTTGTGTTAGTTTCGGTAGGTAATGTGTTTCTAGAAATTTGTCCATTTCCTCTAGGTTCTCAAATTTGTTAGAGTAAAATTTTTCATAGTATTCTGTTATGTTCCTTTTTATTTCAGCTGACTCTGTTGTAATTTCTCCCAACTCATTTCTTATTTGGGTTATTTGCTTCCTGTTTTCTTTTGTCAATTTGGCCAATGATTGACCGATTTTGTTGATCTCAAAGAACCAACTTTTGGTCTTGCTGATTCTTTCACTTGTTTTTGTATTCTCTAGTTCATTTATTTCTGCTCTAATCTTTATTTCCTTTCTTCTGGTGGCTGTGGGCTTCTTTTGCTGTTCTCCTCCTATTTGTTCGAGTTGTAGGGCTAACGTTTTGATTTTGGCCCATTCTTCTTTTTTGATGTGCGTATTTATTGCTATAAATTGACCTCTGAGTACTGCCTTTGCTGTGTCCCAATGGTTTTGGTATGATGTGCTTTCATTATCATTTGATTCTAGGAATTTTTTGATTCCTTCTTTGATTTCTTCTATCACCTAGTTGTTTTTAAGCAAGGTGTTATTCAGTTTTCACATATTTGATTTTTTATCCTTGTTCTTCCTGTTATTGATTTCTATTTTATGGTGTTGTGATCAGAGAGAATGCTTTGTATTATTTTGATATTTTGGATTTTCCTGAGAGTTGATCTGTGGCCTAAAATGTGGTCTATTCTGGAGAATGTTTCATGTGCATTGGAAAAGAATGTATAATTTGCTGCTGTTGGGTGGAGTCTTCTATATATGTCTATGAGGTCCAGTTGTTCAATTTTGGCCTTTAGATCTTCTGTATCGCTACTGAGTTTCTTTCTGGATGTTCTGTCCTTTACCAACAGTGGTGTGTTGAAGTCTTCTATTATTATTGTGGAACTGTCTATTTCTCTTTTCAGTGCTGTTAGAATTTATGTATTTTGGGGCCCTGTCATTGGGTGTATAGATATTAAGGTTATTTCTTTTTGGTGGACTGTCCCTTTAATCATTGTATAATGTCCTTCCCTGTCTTTTATTGTTGATTTTGCCTTGAAGTCTACTTTAGCTGAGATTAGTATTGCGACTCCTGCTCTTTTATGGTTACCATTTGCTTGATGTATTTTTTTTCCATCCTTTGATTAATAAATTTATGTCTTTGTGTCTAAGATGTGTGATTGTAAACAGCACATTGATGGGTCACATTTTTTTATCCATTCTGCCACACTCTCTTTATGGGTGCATTTAAACTATTTACATTCAGTGTGATTATTGATAGGTATGAGTTTCTTGCTGTCAAATTGTTGTGCTTTTCTTTTTTCCTGTGGTGCTGACATTTTCTTTGTTCCTCTTACTCTCCTGTGCTGAGTTACTTTTCTTTTGTTATTGTAGATTTTGTGTTTACTAAATCTTCATGTTTTCCCTTTTTCTTCTGATGAGGTTTGTTAACTTTGTTTGTGGTTACCTTGAAATTTACCCTTATCTTCCTAAGTTTCAACTACTCTTTTATTACTTGATATCACCCTGACTTCCTCTCCATTTGAAAGTTGTATACCTACGCAATTTATTCCCCCTTTTATTGTTGTGACATTGCTGTCATTTACAGACTGATGTCTCTGTTTCCCTCTTATAAGTCTTTTCGCATTGTTTTATTATCGGTAGTTCTTTAGGATAGTATCTGGCCGATGCTGTCCTATGTCTTAGACTCCAGTTGTTCTCTGATATTGTTGGTTCTCTAAGCAAAGGACTCCCTTTAGTAATTCTTGTAAGTCTGGTTTGGTTTTTCCTAATTCCCTTAATTTCTGTTTATCTGGAAATGTCATAATTTTGCCACTGTATTTGAGAGAGTTTTGCAGGATATATTTTTCTCGGTTGGCAGTTTCTTTCTTTCAAGGTTTTATATACGTCATCCCACTGCCTTCTTGCTTACATAGTTTCTGCCGAGTAATTAGGACTTAGTCTTATTGTTTCCCCTATGTAAGTGAGTTTTCATTTTTCCTGAGCTGCTCTCAGGATTCTTTGTGTTTCGTTTTGGAAAGTGTGATTATGATGTGTCTTGGTGACTTCCTTTTAGGGTTTATCCTATATGAGTTTGTTGAGCTTCTTGGGTGTTTAGTTTTTAATGTTTTATGATATTTGAGACGTTTTCTCCCAGCAAATCAATAATTTTCTCCGTGTTTTCCATTTTCTTCACCTCTTCTGGAACCCTGACATGCACAAATTTTTGCTCTTGATTGTGTCCCACATAATTATTAGTTTTTCTTCATTCTTTTCTCTGATTTCTTCTGAAATAAAGTGGCATCCATTGATTTGTCTTCAATCTCACTGACAGTGTCTTCCATTGTTTCAGATTTGCTCCTCAAACTTCCTATTGAGTTGTCCGTTTCTGAGATTTTGTTATCCATCTTTTGGATTTCTAGTTTCTGTATTATTTCTAATTGTTTACTTATTTTGACATTTTGTTGTTGTATTATTTTCCTGAACTCTTCTATTGCTTTGTCTGTGTTTTCCTTGATTTTGTCTACGTTTTCGTTGATCTCATTCCGTATCTCCTGGGGGGCCCTAAATATTAGCCTTTTGAATTTCATATCAGGTAGTTCCACTGCCTTTTCTTCTACTGGAAGTTAATACGATTCTTTATTTTGGCCATTTGCTGGAGCCACCTTGTCTTTATATGCTTTGATATTGTCTGTTGTCTCCAAAACATTAAGGTATTATTTTCTTTATTTATTGATTGTATGTTTGTTTGTTTTGTCTTGCTTTTTTGTTTTGATATGTCAGGGTAGGTGGGCCAGGCGTGTGTTGCTGCTTGCTTATCTATGGGCACGATAGTTTTCACCATCTTGTCTGGGTGGGCAGGGCAGCAACAGGCAGGGAAAGCCCGCTTCACTATACAATGGTTTCACGAGGTGGCTGAGGGCAGACTGGGTGGGTGATATCTCTCGATGTTGGTCCAGTGGTGTGGGAGCTTTCCCACCCCCTCACTAGATAGGAGTGGGTGTTGGATTGGGAATGGTGGAGGCTCACTTCCCACCATTCAGCTGCTGGTCAAGTGGCGGGAGGTGGGCAGTGTGGGCCTGGTGTGGCAGCTGGACTGAGCACTGTGGGTGCTCTAGCTGCGGTGGCACATTGGGGCCAGTAGGGGGGCGGTGGCGTATTGGGCTCGTTGGTGGGAAGAAAGAAAAGAAAGATTTTTTTAAAAGTAGCTGACAGGTGGGGGTTAGGTGGCCTTGGAGGCTGCCAGGAAAGGTGGGGAGGTGGCATATGAGGCTAGGTGGGAGGCAGAAAGAAAAGAAAGTAAAAGAAAAAAAAATAAAATAAGCGGAGGCATGGAGGGCAGGGCGGACCCAGGACAGCAGCGGGCCAGTGGTTCTTCAGTCATGGTGGTGGGGTAAGGTCTGGCAGCAGGCTGGGAGGTGGCGTACAGGGCTAGGTCTAAGCAAGAAGGAAGAAAAAAGAAAAAACAAACAAAAAAAAAAACAGGTAGCATGGTGGGGGCTGGCGGGTGGGGGCAGAGCAAACCCAGGGAGGCTGTGTGCCAGTGGCTCTCTAGCCGAGCAGTGCAGCATGGCCTGCTGAGAAGGAGTGGAGGTGGTGCACAGAGTTAACTGGGAGGGAGAAACAAAAGGAAATCAGAAAGAGAGAGGGGAAAAAAAAGACACTGAGGTCGTTCGCCGGTGGGGGTGGGGTGGATTAGGAATGGTGGGGAGTCAGTGCTTCTCTCACCAGGTGGTACAGCACGGCCTGTCAGGACAAGGCAGAGGTGGGTATGGGGCTAGGTGGGAAGGAGAAAGAAAAGGAAGAAAGGGAAAGAGAAAAAAAATATGGTGCTGTGGGTACCAGCTGGTGGGGTTGCGGCAGACCTGGGTGGTGGTGATCCAGTGCCTCTCCAGCCAAGCAGTGTGGCATGGTCCATTGGTAAGGGATGGAGGCGAGGCAGGGGGCTAGGTGAGAAGGAAAAAGAAAAGGAAGAAAAAGAAAAAAGGCATGGTGGGAGCTGGCCAGTGGGGGCAGGGTGGACGTGGGGCAGCGGTGAGCTGATGTCTCTCTGGCCAAGTGGTCATGGCCCATTGGGAAGCAGTGGAGGCAGTGTACAGGGCAGATGGGTGAGGGGTTGAAAGCATATTCCTCTGGTTATTGGGTGCTGTCTCCTGTTGGGATCACTGTGAAGTTGCCTTCCTGTACTCCCTGTCTGCGTTCCTTGGTGGCTGTAGTCCAAGATGGCAAAGCTGTGCCGTGTTAGCTGGCAGGGGATCTCCACTCCGTAGCTCTCCTCGTTCTCAGTTCTCTGCCAGTTTCTTCTTCCATTCGGTGCTTGATTTAGTTCTTTATCCCTTCATTTGATGCTTAGGGTTCCAGGATTAATGACTGTATCTGTTTTACGTAGATTTTGGGGTCTTTGCTGCAGAGGAATGGCATGGTGCTTCTGTCTATAGAGCTATGTTGGCTCCATCTCTTAGGGGAAACATTGTCTTAAAGTGTCTTCCCACAGACTGATCATTAATTGCAAGGGAGAAAAAAAACCTACTAACAATACAGTAGAGAAATGGGGCAACGCCTTGACTGGGTGACCAAAATGAACGTCCCCATGGGGTTAGATGGGCACCAAGCGCCTCCAGATGTGATGCCATGAGAAAGACACAACATCACCTGTGCAGGGTGTGACTGAGAATGCACAACCTCAACCTGATCATGAGGAAACATCAGACAAATGCAAAATAAAGAACACCGTATTCTTCTAAAATGTCAATTTTTTGTCAAAAGACAAAGAAAGGCTGTGGAAATACTCCTAATTAAAAGGGAGGCTAAGGTGGCCCTCAGTAGGGCAAATGCTAAGTGCTCAACTACTAGCAGAATGGCCAACAGTTTGAACCCACCCAGAAGCCACTTGGAAGACAGGACTGCTTCCAAAAGGTCACAGCCTGGAAAATCCTATGGAGCAGTCCTACTCTGCAGACATGGGGTGGCCATGAGTAAGAATCGACTCAACGGCAAATAACAACATGAGAGTCTTACTTATCTTTGTGTTTCATAGCTAGCAAGGTGCCTGATACACAGTAAATGTTCAATAAGTACTTGGGAAGGGGAGGAGACTAAAAGAGGTGGCAGTTAAATGCAATACCTGACCCTAGACTGAACCCAGTACTACAGGGGGAAAATGCCATAGAAGGTTTTGTTAGGTAATCTGAGAAAATTGGAATATGAGCGATAGATTAGGTAAGAGTACTGTATCATTATACATTTATAAATTTAATAAACTATAAGTAAGAATATTTTATTCTTAGGAAATACACACTGAAGTATTTAGGAAAAAAGGAATAATAAAAATTGTGTTGGTATGTATGTATACATATATACACAGATAGGTGTAATATTTGAATTTTTTGAAACATTTTATAAATTATTTTCCCAATAAAATATTTCAAAAATTATGGAGGAAGGCAATTTTTTTTTTTTTAAAGTTGATTGGTACATTTGAAATAGTTGGGCAGTCCCCAGCTTTAGGGGAAAAACTATGACATTAAAATGGACGTAAGATTCTAAAATAGTATCAGAGTATTTCCTAATTTCCAAACTAATATTTATGGAGTATCTACAACATGTGAGGTGCCATGACTAGGCCTCATTAATCTCAGAGTGTTGACAGTAATTAATCTCAAGATAGAGATAGGTTTTAATTAAAACTGTTCAACCAACTTATGCATACATTAAAGCTTCAGTGCACCCAGTTTTAAAACGTTCCTAATTAACCTAAACTACACGTAAAAATGGAAACTAATGAATAGTCATCCTCCTCTACCAAGAGGTATCATTTCTTACTTTTCAGTGCAAATTTGGTTATAAGTATTTCCTACTAAAAAAAAAGAAAAAACTAAAAGAAAAGTCCTTTTAGTCCTATTTCCTCTTTACATACAGAATTATTAGGTCACTGGTCATTTGCCATTTATGAAAGTGTAATATTAATAAAAACATTTGAAATGTATCTCCTTATAGTATTTATTTTTAAAAAATGCTCCACAATCCACGTTGTCACCGTGGACAGGTTCTTGTTAAGCTTGATAGAGCTATCAAAGAGGCTGGATTTTAATCCTATATAGATCTTAATATGAGAAAAGTACAAAGTAAAACCAATTCACACTACATTCTTGATTTTACATCCATTTCTCTCTGGGCACATGCAGTGACATAAACATGTGTTCCAACAATTGGGACGGCTACTACCTAGCTCTGTGACCTCAGTCAAGTGACTTAACTCTCTTGGCCTCACTTTTCTCAGTTGAGCAATCAAGGGGTTGAATCAGATGATTCCTAAAGACTCTTTCAGACTTTAGGATTCCATAATCTCTCTCACAGTCCTTCTTCTTACACTGGATTTTAGACTATAAATACACAAGACTTTCAGAAAGATAAACTAACCATGACCCTGGATACATCAGTAATTTTTAAACATACTAATTTTAAACATTAGACCCGTACTATTTATATAATCCCCAAGATCTCCGCAAATCTAGAGGACTATGCCTCATGATTTAAGTTAACTTTCTTGCATCACAAGTTAGAGGAGAATAAATCACAAATCTAACAGGGTACATGGACTGACTCCAAGTGTGATATAAAAGCATCAAATTCTAACTTCAAGGACAACTAGGTGCCAAAATAATCACTTAAATTAGCCTGCAGGGAGCTAGGTTTTAATTTTCTTTTTGGCATGAACGTTAGCTATGAAGAAAATATAAATAAATATGACTAACATAAAAAATCAATTCATAGTGTCCTGCTGCAACAAATGAACCAAACAAAAAATGAGTAAAATGACGGATACTGATACCACAGGTATAGTCTGGAGACACTGGTGTGGAATATTGGTTACAGCTGCTAACACTGAGCTCCGACAGCGTGCTGAGCACTGACCCAGGAGCTTTACAAGCACCAACTAAGATTTACAGCCACTAACTCATTTAATGTTTACAACAATGAATGAAGTAATTATTAGTATTCTCATTTTCAAAATAAAGAAATTTAGGAACCAAAAGGTTGTTTATTTATATTATTTAAATGCACGCTAGCAAGGAGGCTAGAATAGTATGGATTTAAAAGTACTACTGATGTCCTGGAGCCTTGGTGGTGCAATGGTTAAGAGCCTGGCTGCTAACCAAAAGGTTAGCAGTTTGAATCCCCCAGCCACTCCTTGGAAACCCTATGGAGCAGTTCTACTCTGTCCTATAGGGTTACTGTGAGTCAGAATTGACTCGACGGCAACAGGTTCGGTTTTTTTGGTTTACTGATGCCCTGCTGAAACCCAGTCTCTGATGAGTGCTCATCCCTTCATCACCCTGCAGGCCCCAGCCCTGCTCACCAGCCCCATACACCAAAGGCTCCTGCCTGTTGTTTCCACAGCACAGCACCACCCCAGGCCCTCTCAGTCTCTAATTGGTCGTGTGGTGTTCTGGCTACCGTTCCTAATCTTGACACCACCTGTCCCTCCTCCTCGCATCCCATCACTACTTATGTTACTAAAGGCTCAAGCTTTGGTCCTCTGACCTGCTTTAAATACACCCTCTCTTTAAAAAATTCAGCCACCATCTCTAGAATGGCAACTCTCAAATCCAGATGCTGATCTAGAGCACACAGCCAAGGCTGCCTAGGCTGGAATTCTAGCCCTGCCACTTGCTATCTGTGGGACCTTCAGCTATTTACTTACCTCTCTGTGCCTCGGGTGTCTCACCTATGAAGATAAAAATAAAACCCTAATAGGCTGTTGTGAGCTAATACATGTAAGGAATACACTTAGTACAATGTCTAGAACATAGCATGCACCCAACATGTTCTTAGCTAATAATAATAGGAAAGGATATGTTAATTAGTTTTTCAGGAAGACAGGGCCAAGTCTGAAGGTTGGTTCTGATACTTAGCGGCTATCTCTCTTTGGGAAGGTTTACTTAAACTCTCTACAAATCTTGTCTTCCTCATCTTAAAACTGGGGTTACAAATTGAACTGCAATCTAAATGAGAAGATACAAGAATTCTTAGACCTGGCTGATCATCAGCAACCCCCAGAGAGTTTAAAAAAAAAAAAAAAAATCCCCAAAGCCAGGTCCCAGATCCACTAACTCGGTTGCATCTCCTGAGGTGCTGTTAACAAACATTCACCTACTCCAGAAACCAATGAAAAGCATACTATCACATGAGACCACATGCTGGGTATTGGGGCCACAGAAGAGGGCAATACAGAAACACTAAGGAAGAAATACTCTTACTCATACGTATAGGAGCAAGTCTGGGAGAGAGATGGAAGTGTGATCTGTTCTGATTGGGGTAGGGGGCAAAGTGATGGGGAACCTGTGGCAGACAAGCTGAGGTGACCTGGCCCACCATTCTATTCTTCTTCCTCTCATTTTTGGTGACTGTTACCCCTTCCCCTCTTCTATAACCATGCCTCCCACAAACCCTAGCCAAAGGGGTAGGCCAGGCCAACCACAGACTAACAGAAAATGGCTTCTTTGTATTGTCTAGGTCCCACCTCTGTAGATTAAATTTTCCTGGAGTTTGGCTATCTTGATTCCAAATTAGCAAAAATAACTAGCAAAGACATTATTTAGATTTGATATAAATGGGATCATCAGGTACGGAAGAAAATGGATTTATAAGAAGTTTTTATCTCTCAGAAAATCTTTCATTTAATATAAATACATCACAGAAGTTAACTGGAAATCCCCTTAATCTCGAAAGGAGATCTGTCCAGAGTTTATTGATTCCCTGGCTATGATGATTTGGTCCAAAGGATGGGAAAGTGATCCAGGTCAGTCCAATTAGAGTATTTCTATAGAATTTTAAAAACCAAGGAGTCCCTTTTTCCTCTTAGGTCACTTGGCTACAACGTTCTAAGCCTGGAGTGATTTGCTCCTGTTTCCTGACATGCAGAGATAACCTGAGGAGAAAAGAATAGGGCCATCATACTGAGAACATAGCAGGAAGGGCAGGGACCATCACACACACTGACTAGAGGGAGCATCTGATCCTAGGATGCCATCTTCCCTGAGGCCAACTCTACTCTGCCCTTCTTGGACCCATCAGCCAGTATGTCCTTACAGGTGTAAGCTATAAGCTACACTGGTGTCTCTTGCAACTGGAAGAACTAGAAGAATCCTATCACAGAATATTTTTGGGCAGGGAGTGGGTGAGGAGGGTTAGGGAACTTTCTGGAGTAGTTAACACTGGAGTGGAGTCTTAAAAAACAAAACAAAACAAACAAACAAACAATAACAACAACAAAACCCAGAAGGAATTAGCCAGACAAAGATAGGCAGCTTCAGAAGAATGTGCAAAGCCCTAGATTAGTGAATGGCACGTAGAGGTTTGTGAATAAATCTGTCAAACAGAAATTCATCGAGTATATGTTATTTACTAGTCACTGTTAGGCACTGGAGGTAGGGAGTAGGGACAGAAAAGAAGACAACCGGGACTACAGTTGTTTTAACTATGGTTAACTGGCAATGGCACAATCCTTTCTATAAGTCAAGTAACATACTATATGGAGATGTAAAAAAATAAACACTGAAGGAAATGCATGAAGAAATTGACAAAAACACAGAAAAGAGAACTGTAAAGCAGCACTCAGCCCTTGACAAACAAGCAGATGAAGTCTGAAGAAAGAGGGTCTGGTCTAATAGGTACAGAATCTCATAGACTAATAGAAGCTAGGTTCTATACCCTTCAGAGGCATCTTTCCAAGGGCCAGTGTAATATCTTCAAAAATTAACTGTTTAGGCCACAAAGAGCTCAAAATATTCCAAAATTAGAACTAATATTATCTGCATTCTTTGATTACAATACAATAAAATTAGAAATAAGGGACAAAAGAAATACATTTTTCAAAAAAATCCACCATTTAGAAATTAAAAAGTCTCTTAAAAATCTCAGTGAATCAAAACAAGGCTCAGGTGCCTGGGGTCTAATGGCAGACTTGAGGCAGGAGCCCACCTCGCAGCCTCTGCTGAGTTGCATGTAAAAAAAAAAACCCAATTGCCTCAAGTTGACTCTGACTCATGGCTACCCTATATGTGTCAGAGTAGAATTGTACACCATAGGGTTTTCAGTGGTTGATTTTTTGGAATTAGATCACCAGGTCTTTCTTCTGAGGAATCTCTGGGTGGATCTGAACCACCAACCTTTTGGTTAGTAGCCGAATGTTAACTGCACCACCTACGAGACAGGATGGAGAAAGCTGCAAAAAATGTTGCTCCCATCCTCATGATAAGAAAAAGTCAAACAATATACAATATCAAAATGTTTCCTTACAGCCTAGAAAGCCCTGTGGGGGCAGTTCTACTCTGTCATACAGGGTTGCTACGAGTCGGAATTGACTCGACGGCACAACATTTACTGAGTGCTTACATGGAGCCAGGCCCTACTCTAAATCAGTGGTTCTCCACCATGGGGGATGGTGCCCCTCCAAAGACATCTGGCAATGCCTGGAGACATTTTTTGGTTGTCACAAGTGGGAGGAGGAGGGAGTGCTACTGCCATCTAGGGCTCAGAAGCCAGGGATGCTGCTTAACACCCTCTCAATACAACCACCTGGCCTAAAATGTCAATGGTGCCAAGGTTGGGACGCCCTGTGCTACGTGAATAAACTCATTTGATCTTGTAAAGTGAGCATTCTTTTTATTCTCATTTTACAGATGAGGTAACTAAGGAACAGAGAGCTTAAACAGCTTGCACAAGGTTACAGCTTGTAACCGGCAGCCCTGGGATTCAAAACCAGGAATCTGGCTTTAGAGTCCACTTTTTAAACTATTACACACTGTTGTCTCAATAAAAAATAATCAGACAATGGATAACTATACAAACATGTGATAATGGTTAAGCCAGTAAAGTATATCAATTAAATGGAATAGTATTATTATTGTGATATATAAAACATATGTTTATAATGTTATATTAAATAAAACTGAGGAATACAAAATTACATGTATGTGATAATTACAAGGAGATAAAATATGAGGGAAAATAGAAACATGTGATGTTTGAGTAGAGGGATAATGGTTCTAAAATTTTATGTCTAGCCTAGGGTCTAGAATATAGAAAGATGCAATGCTGTATTTTTACGCTAATAACACATGCCTTCTACGCTTGGTTGCCAACCACACCCTCCTCCTGTGAGGTATTTCTGTAAGCACGTTACACCAGTTTTTTTTACAGCAACATGTAAAAAAATTTGGCACAGTGCACTTATGAAAATATCTCATGGGGGAGGGGCGCATTTGGCAAACAAATGTAGAAGGCACGTGTTATTTGCATAAAAATACGGTAACTGCTGAATGAATGAATTTATGAACATTCTTCTAATAGTTGTCACAATAATGTACAATTATAGCAGTTCAAAATTAAATTGTCTTAAATTGGAAAACTCATGTACAACAAGCATATGAAAATATATTTAGCCCTATTTCTAATAAAAGAAATACAAATTAAAAAATTTACACAGGCATATGCTCCCCTCCCAAGAAAAAATTGATGATTTTTGTTACAAAAATATATGCTCACAACAGAATAATGCAGATAAAAAGAAAAAGAATACCTATATCACCCACAAACAGACAACCATAGTTAATCTTTGGACACAAACAGATACCGTATTTTTTGCAAATATTGCACCCATACGTATAATGCTTAGGAAAATGACGTGGGGAGCAGGGGTGGGGGGAGGTGGTGGTGTTGCTCAGTTAGCAAAAAATGTGTAATGTGCGCATTATGGACGTATAAATACAATAAACATAGAGAACCTCGAATCTGGGTGTGTGATATTACATATATATTCATAACTGAATTTTAAAAGTGGTTTATATGACATATATGATGTTCTCCCCCATCGGGTGGTATTCCAGGAACATCCTTCCATGTCAACAGATATATTTCTGCAATGGTTTTTAATGGCTACATAATATTTTGTTACACAGATGTACTATAATTTATTTCTTTGCAGAATCACAATTTCAGTAACCATTCCCCCACTGAAGGATATTATGATTGCTTCTAATTTTTAAATGATTATTCAGGTAACGAAAGGCAGGGAATTGTCAAAAAGCCACTCCAAAGTTTTTAAAAATCTCAGTAACTGAGAAAATGAATTATGTACTAAAAATCTTTGAATACTATGCTTGATAGTCACTGGAGGAAACCAAACTGCAGTCTGAGACAAAGGCTTTTAAGTTATAAAGCAAAGCAAAGAAACCAACACATTTATAAAGCTTCTCAAACTGTCCATAAGGAATGACCAAGGCTCATGGCAGACCTGGTTTCTGGACTGATGACATGAATCTACTCATTCATTTTACTTCAGAGGAAAACAGAAAAAAATTGTCTGTCATAAGATCAATAAGCCCAGAGTGAGAAATAGGTTTTCTCAAACAAACTGGGGATGATAAGGAATTTCATAAAAAACTAGAAATTCTTTCTTTTATAGACTTCCAAAAAACAGAGAAAAGTACCATGCAGTTTTTATTTTTGAACTTGATGAAAATGTGGGTGAAAGTCTTTAGAATAAGGGGATAGAAGAGATTTTTCTAAGCATGTCATAAACATTTTTACATACAAAAATTAACTCTGTATGGCAATAACCCAACAGGCTGACATAAATGAAAAACAAAACTGAGAAAAATACCTACAACATATGACAGTTAAGTTACTATTTCTTAATATACAAAGAATTATTACTAGCCAGTGAAAAATCAAAACTACACCCAAAAATATAAATGGGCAGAAGAGGTGAAAAAACAATTTTCAAAACAAATAAAAATGGCCAATCAACAAACAAAAATTGTTAAACCTTAGAGAAACTTAAAAATCCCATCCTGGTGACACTGCTTGAGCAGAGGAGAGAAGGTAAACTGACAGAGCCTTTCTGAAGGGCATTTACAACAGGTATGAAAACATGAAGGAGTCCCTGCATGATGCTGTTAACACGCTTGCTACTAACTGAACGGCTGGTAGTCTGAGTCCACCCTCATGATCTGTTTCTAAAAACCAGCCCTGGAAAACCCTATGGAGCACCGCTCTACTCTAACACACGGGGGGTTGCCGTGAGTTGGAATAGACTCCACAACTGGTTTTCTAGTTTATCAAAATATAAACAATACACATCCTTTGATTCATTCATTTACTTCTAGAACTTCACCCTAAGGAGGTAAGTGTATCTAACTTACAGACAATTATACACTGCAACATTGCACTACAATTATAATATAAAGGAAACAACCAACTGAACAACGACATATCTGTACATGCATTAGAATACTATGTAGTCATTAAAAAATGTTGACCGTAAATGCACATTTCTTGGTTTTAAAAGCTATCCATGAGATTGTAGGGTTTTCAAAAAGAAGAGGTTAGAGAATAGAATATATGATATGATCTCATTAATGTCAAATGATCACAGAGCTGTCCAAAAGGATGCCCACCCAAAAATTAAGAGTGAATTCTAATGATTTTCACAAGCTTCACAGTATCATTTGTACAAGAATAATGTTTTTTGGGGGGAGGGAGAGAGGGTTCACATTCTGACGTACTCAAGTGTCCTATTCCCAATAATAAGATGGGTTTTATCTAGTTTGGCTATCAACACCAGCTGGCTGTTTTATGTTTGCTTTTACTGTTTAGTTGCTACTTTGGTAACTCTTCTAAGCAATGATATAATACTATTTTCTATAACTGATACTTTCAAAAGTAAAGCAAATGTCATAATCTGGTAAATGGTCAATAGCTTTTTGATCAGATTTTGTGAATCTTCCACCATAAACAACCGAATGCTTCCTGACCCGCGCCACAGCCTCTCTCCCAAGCTAGACTCCCACAGCACCATAAGAATAAGAAAGAAAAAGGGTAGTGTCAAATATTCTTTTTCTTTGTGGTATCTTACTATGACAGAACAATGGAAATTGGGTTTGAAGGACTGACTTTTTTTTCCAGTAAAAATGGTGTTATCTTCTCTACAGCAACTCACTCACCTTTTAATCTAGAATCACCTCCAAAGGCACCACAGCCCCAGTTTCCCGTGGCCACTGCAGAAAGATGCTCTGAAGAAACTCCAGGGCGGACAAATCCACAGTAAGCCTGAAGGATGAAAAAAACATCAAAGCATGAGAGTGACCAAACACTGGCAGATTTCTGACTGATGTTCTAGGAGTAACAGTTATCAGATGTATCAAACAAAGAGATAGAGAAAAGCCCGGAATTATATAAGGACAAGAGTAAGAAATGACAGATTCTAACATTTATTTGTTTAATGCTAGGAAAATCAAATACCTTACACTAATACATGTCTCAGTTTCTTTTTCCAATTCAAACAAACACGAATGGAAATATCAGAGACAGTTCAAGAACTGATGGGATCCCAACCACCAACTCCATGAGCTAAAGTGGAAGAAAGGCATTTGTTACAATACTTGGTTTTGACGGTTTTGACGACCATTTTCTCATCAAGGCAAAGAATTACTAGCAAGCTTTCTCAGCACCTCTCTCTCTGAAGTATTGGGACTAGATTAATAACTGTGATTAGCTTTTAAGGGTGTTTCCTGCAACAGAAATGCTTAACAAAGAGCAAGCAACCACCTATAAAAAGGATTCCTGTACTGAGTAAAAAATAACCTTCAGATCCTTTCCAGCTCCAAGTCTCTAGTTTCACAGTTCTGTTTTAAGCTAAATATTAAAAAATTTGTCAGTACCCTGAGAAAAGTACAATATATCCCAAGGATGCTGGCTGAGTATTAATTACATGAACAGCTGATTTTGTATATGGGTTTATGGTCTCAAAGTTTCTGATTTCCATTTCTTTGCTGCCAGCATAGTTGGCCTTTCTGCCCCCTAAGGCTTCCTAGTTTTCTGAAACTATCGGACCATATTAAAAGGCTTGATATAATAGCAAAGCAAATCTACCCTGGGTTCTCTCAAGGACCAAATTAAGCCTAAAATATAGCTTATGTATAATAGTAAATAAAATAAAAAGAATGATCTGTGATAAATGTTTCCAGGGAAAAGCCCGGGACAAAGAAAGGTGCTTCTTTGAAACTCACACAGAAATACAGTAAATTGCTCTCTGAATTTTTCACAAAGGTATAAAAATTTATTGTACACCCTGTCTGGATGGATTAACAAGGCTATTCCTTCCACCCCCTCCTAGATTGTAAATCCTGACAGATATTAATTGTAAGTTGGTACCAGACCATTATTCAATGCTTCTGTTATGGAGCTTATAAAAGAACTCACAAATTACCTGCATAATCCGATGCATGGAGCTTCTGAAAATCTCTTTCAGGTCAAAAATATCAGCGAACTCAATTTTTTTTAGCAGGTTCTTCAAAGATAAAAGAGTTGCTACCATGATGCCAACAAAGGAGATACAAACCTGCTGTCAGAACAGACATACCTTTGCCACTTCACTTCCTGTCAAGTTCTTCTAACTCGTCTGGATGACGAGGAAGCTTTCCTAACCTCCTAGCTCACGTCTCTGTTTCATACCATTAAAATGCCTTTTTAGCCTTTTCCTTACTGCTGTCTCTATATAACCGGGTTAACTTTACTTCAATGAGCAAACACATCTTAGTGAGACTAAAGACGAAAAATGGAGAATTACTTGAAGCAAAATCAAAGTATTAACCAATTTTCCTGAAATTTTCTTGAAAAATGGCCATAACAAAAACAAACTACAAAACTGAAATTAAGCCATATTTAATGTTCTAACCAAATAAAATCAAATAAAACTGTAAAACGTTAATCAAATAGAAACAGATGATATAAAAACGATGGCAGGGTAGTTAGGTATAAACAATAAGTGGTTGTAATTAATATGAATTCTTTTACTCTGCTAAAAGTAAGTATTTCTAAGGTCAGAAATAAGAGACAGAGAATCAGTAAGCTCCTCTGAGTCCCCTTTAAAGGGACAACCAAGTCCTGTCCCTTCTTTGGTAAGCGGAGGTATGTATCTCTTAGATGCTGGCGATCGGGCAGGGCCACAAGTCAGGGAATCATTTCCTTTTACAGTAAGAACTGAGCTCCTCACTCGGGAACAAAGATCAGATAAAGGTACTGAGACCTCAAAAGAGCTGCCAGGTTCTCACTTCATAGGAAAAGGTGCTAGGAGTTCTCGAGGGCTCCACACAGATAAACATGTTTCTTTTTCCCTACCAGAGCCAGAGTACTCGAGGACAGTGATGAGAGGGGTGAGAACAAAGGAAAGCCAGCTCCAACTCTATCCACACCCCAACCCGACTGTCCACAATGAAAGAGCAATTTATTTTCACTAATAACTTTAAACGGGGGAAAAGAAGCAGCAATCAAACCTCAGAACAGGAAGTAGAAGATGCCAATACCAACATACCTATATCTCACAGTGTTACACTGAAGAATAAGCTTTGACGGGAAGGGATAAAGAGGAAAAGATAGAGCAATTTTGGAGTCCTAAAGGCTGCAAAGAGGAGCTCTGAGAAGCAAGAGGCAGGAGGAAATATTGGTATCTAGAGTTAAAAACTAGAGAGCAGGAAATGGTGAAGATAGAGATGCAGGAAAGAAGCAAAGAATGTGGAAAAGGGACCAAAGAAAACAGGTGTAAAAACCTACAGGCCCAGAACTGGGCCTAGGAAACAGATGGCACTTATGGGAAGAGCCTGTCACAAGTATCCACACATGCATGTACACATACCCACACCCACACATGCACAAGTAAGAACTCTGGCTTCAGCATGAATTTTAGCAGGCCCAACTAAATATAATTAAACTACATTTCATTATCATATAAATACATTAGGTTAATAACTTAACAATTACTGCTCCTAAAGAGTTGCTTATTTATATGAAGTGACCACACTATATTTGTCTAACTTAATATACACTTGGTACTGACACTTATTTCTTGAGGTTTTAGTATGGATTTCATAAAACAAACATGATATAAAAGGGCCTTTAATGATGTTTTAGAAGGTAAAGTAATAGAAATCAAGAGTCTTAAAATTATCCTTGGATTCAGTGTTAACACTTTTATACATTTTCTTCTAATGATAGCAAAAAATGGTCAACTGTACAAAGACCACACTATCAATAATAGAGAAAAACTTGGAATTACCTAATTATTAAAAAATAAGATAGTTAAAATCAGACTATATCTACTCAACAAATTTTATGACCATTAAAATTCTATTATGAAGATTATTGGGAAGAATGAAAAAATTTACAATACAGGGGCAAATGAAATAAATAGGTAAAATATAAAATTATAGGAAACTTTTGAGCACATCTATATTAAACTAAATATTCATGAGCAAAGATCTACAAAATGAAAACAACTGTCTAAAAGGGAGGGTTTTAGATCACCTTTTTATCTTTAAAGTAATTGTAATATTAGTAAATACTAATGCTATTTTAAAATGCAATATAAAATGGGCCTCAGTTTCCTCATGTGTAAAATCAAAGATTGGATTAGGTATTTCTACGGTTATTCTGATTCTATATATTGAAGGACTTAAGGGAAGACTCAATAGGAATGATACTTTCTGGGCAAATATTCCTGAAAAGTAAAGTGACACATACTTAAGAAAATATTATGAATGATTAGATGCTGAACTTCTTAGAAATATCAGCGGCAAGTATGATTAGATTTGATCAAGCTCTGGTATAATAACAACCCCTTTCCAAATTTGGGGTGGGTAATAATAACAAATCAATAAAAACAAAAAGCAAATGGTGGTGATTCCCTCCACGGGCAGTATCGCCTCTTTGTTCAACTCTGATCCAGAAGCCTCCATGAAATATACTCATTATTTAATCTTACCTGAATGAGCCTAGGAGCCCTGGTGGTGCAGCGGTTAAGAGCTTGGCTGCTAATCAAAAGGCTGTAGTTCGAATTCACCAGCCTCTCCTTGGAAACCCTGTGGGGAAGTTCTATTCTGTCCTATAGGGTGGCTGTGAGTCAGAATGGACTCCATGGCAAAGGGTTTGGGTATAGAAATGAGCCTAATATGGCTAAACACAACTCTTCAAAGCTGATTCCTGTCTTCCCATGCAGAGTTACTTGCCGCGTTTGCAGGCTGGAGTCATAAATCTTTCCAACCACAAAGAGAATTCTCTTCTAGAATGTCATCTAGCTGATCTCTCACAGGATTAAACACTGCTTCACAGTATCAGTCAGATAAAGGGAGACTGATTCTTCCCTTTTAAAAATCAACTCTACCTGCAAGCCACGATGTGGGTCCAAAAGGCTACAGAGCCTGGATGGAGTGACTCTTTCAAGAGGTAGTAAAGTGCTTTGCGGGACTGCCCTTTCAATTATTATCCAGTGAATAATGCCTAACAGTAGTAAACAGGCCTCTAGAGCTCAGAAGTCCATACTGAATTCTGATGGTCAAGCTGGTCTTAATGCGCTGTTGCTTGATTTAGAAAAACGCAGTTTCTATTCCTGCCCACTTTCTATCTAGCACGTAAAAAAAAAAAAGAGAATCATGCAAGTCATCCCTGAAGAGATTTAATAGAGACTTGTGCTTTAGACCTACATGTGCAGAACATAATGAGATGGAGAACATTTAGCTTAGTATTCTCTCCAAGTTGTGCTGCCAGTTCATGTAAAGTTCCCTGTTGCTCGTACTAACATTCATAATTCCATTTTAACAGGAAAATGTAATTAATAAACGATGGAATGCTTTCATCTAGAAGGTCCAACGTTATTTGGATTAGTTTTCTAATTATGTAGTCAATAACAGTTAACAAAAATTATTTATTGCTTTCTCCTTCTTCAATAAAAAAATTAGAAAACAAATTCCTTACTAACAGAACAATTTTGGAGGGAATAAAGCAGTGAATGAGAGGATACACATTTACCAAATGCCTTCCCAGGTGCCAGGTCCTGAACTAGGTGCTTACTCAATGTTGGCCCAGGCGTTTAATATGGCTATATACCACCTGTGGTGTTTCCTTGTCTCAGAGGAATTGAATAAATAGACTTGGGGGAAAATCTTCAAATTCTTTGAGAAAGTATACCTTCTGAACCTAGGATTCAAACAGAATAGGATACTAAGAAAAGCATTTAACACGTACCTGGCTCACAGTGAGGAATAAGATTGAAAGAAAAGAGGTGACCCAGGCATATGCTGGTAGGAAGGAGATCATGTGTTGACCAAATGCAGGGAATATTTTCAACGATTTGATTGAGCCAGGTAAAAAGTCTGTATGTTAAGTGGACTTGGACCGCCTAGCCGTGTAATCTTGGGCAAGTTATTCAACTTCCTGAGGCTCAATGCAATACATGGAGTCTCTAAATGGGAAATAAGAACAGTACCCACACCTCACTATGTAGAGTGGCAGATGCGGTGAGCAATCATTTAACGACAGCGATTACTTTTACTACTGTTACTTGTATAACCAAAAAATCCCCAAAATCTACCTGCATTTGACTGAAAATAACCTTTTAAGAATTATAAATTAGACCTAACTGCATATCGCCATCAATGATGGCAGGCTGAAAACAAACACAGAACTGCATCACTGTATATTAAAGATCAACCCATCCGCTTCAGATGGTCCCATCTGTTGTTGTGCACTTGATGTGACACTGAATTTACTGAGCTCTAAATAAGGACTTGAATGTTGTTGTGGTGTGCTGTCAAGTCAATTCCGAATCACAGCGACCCTACAGGACAGAGTAGCACTGGGTCTCCTGGCTGTAATCTTTATGGGTGCAGATCTCCAGGTCTTTTCTCCCGCAGAGCTGCTGGCAGATTCAGCCACTGTACCACCAGCGCTTCTTTTGCTTGAAGAATAGGAAATATCAAACAATTTGTAACACTGATGATTTGAGATAACGTACCTATGTAATTTCTAAAAAGTTTATCTTAAAAACTGAGTTAGCACTGTCTAAAAAGTTATTTAATTACTCACTGACTAATTCATTGAACAGTTAATTTTTGAGAAGCTCCCACAAGCCAGGCAGTGTCCTGGTCACCGACTACTCGAATGAAATAAAACTTTTTCTCTTGCCAGGTTATTTAGAGACTCATTCTTCTTGTATAAAGTGTGTATCACAAGGACCCTACATTCTACAAATAAATGTTTTTCAATATTGGTAATACTTACAATTAATTTAATCTATTCACGTATACCAAAGCTTCAAATCTTTAAAAAGCCTTGTGTCTTTGAGGACAGGGAACTGAAGGTTAGTCCTATACAAGTAAATGATCTAGCTCCCGCAGAGAGATACAGACGTTATCCATTTAAAAAAAATCAGCATTTACATTTGTATTAATATGTGACTATGGCAAAATGTTTTTGTTTTATTTTCCTTCTCTTATATTTCTCCCCAAACTACCTACTGCTTATGTAAATGTCTTTTAATATCAGTGACCATGTGAAAAATTCACACCTATGCACTTAAAAGGTAACACTTTATAACAGAAACAGTATCACTCGCAAGTAATGTGCTCTCTTAAACAATCAACTATATGAGACCTAACAGTCAATATGTACCCAAAAGCAAAGATGGGAAGGCAAGGAGGGGAAGGGAAGCTAGATCAATGCAAACAGAACAAACAGAATGGAAATAATGAGAATGCTGGCACAGTGTGAAAATTGTAACCAATGTCACGGAACAATCTGAATAAAAATTGTTAAACGGGAACCTAAGTTGCTGGGCAAACTTTCACCTAAAACCCCATAAAATATTGAAAAAAAAAAGTAACACCTGACGAAAATCTAATCTTCATATTCAACTTGATATGCTACATCATAAAAACATCATGGGCTTGTAGACAACTGCTTTAAAGCAAGAGTTTTGGAATAGTGAAAGCAGGCTTGCATTTAAAATGTACCTAATTACTAGTAAAAGATAACTCTTCTGTATAGGCAAACTCTGACTTTCAGAGTCAGGTAAGAGAGAGAAATCTAGAACTGTTGACATACCAAAGAACAGTGTTTCTGAACAGCTTTTCTGAGGAATTACTTTTTTTTTTTAATAAAATATGTCTATTATATATAAGTTCAACTTTGGAAAATAGCACATTATTCTTCAAACTTTTTATGAAATTCCTTTGATAACGCCAAACATTAAAACAATCTAATAAATTATATATAAGAAAGCATGCTCAATAATAAATTAGATTCTCAAATGGATTAAAATATAAGATAATATACATACAGTAATTATATTTAAAATACCTACTAAATTATAAGTGTATTAAAAGCCTTTTTATATTATTTGACTGTTTATTCCACTAACAACATGCAAGGCAAGGCTGTTGAGCTGGGAGAGCACCACCAACAGATTACTTTCATGGTAAGAACCAGGGAAAAGATGTGAAGACAATGCATTTACTGTCAGACTCACTGATCAGAGAGGACTCGCAACCCCCTTGCAATGGTACACTCCAGTCTGCTGTCATTATTAGTCTTTATGTAGGGACTGACACAGGATAGCTATGCAAAACCATAAACCTCATGATGTTGATCAATAATCTAATAACCAAATGCTATTCATGGGAGTTAAACAATGGTTTTCAGAACTGGGTCAGTCTTCCTGGCTGCAAGAGTATTTGAGGAACTAAAAAACAAACCAAAAAAAAAAAACACCCAAAACTCAGATGTGCTGGTAAGGCCCAAAATCCGCACTCTATTTTATGATCGAGGTTATTTATTATGGTTAACAATAGTGAAAATATGAACCAACAATAGGTATGGCTCATTTTTATATTTCTGTAATACAATTACAAGAAAATGATTATATATTAGCACTGTCACTGAAAATCACAGATTCTATCAAAAATATGTCAAATCACCAAATCAACAATTTACATTTCTCTCTAGTGTCTATGAATTTCACTTATAATAGAAGAATATTACTTGACTTTTTTGATTTATCTGTTTTAATCCTGATAGTATACCTGTTAGAGAAAACACTGCTGGGCAGGTCTGAAGAAAATTTTCAGAGTTCATTCATATCTATATGGTTTTAAAATGATAATGTTCAAAAGCGGCTAAAAATACTTGAGATAAATATATGTGTGGGGTTTAATATCCAGCAGCAGTAGATCTGGCAGCCTCTGCCAGTAATCAAACAATTACGAAATGGAAAGTACATCTTGTACAAGCTGACAAAGCCATTAAATCAGGAGAGCTGTTGGCAGACTTATTGACACTGCAAGAATGACCAGAAAGCATTAATTTCAACATTAATAAAATGGCAGTCCATGGATGACAGCTGCCAGAGGAACTAAGAAATAAGGTTACTGGCCTTGTTAAGCTCGCGTCTGATTTTCTCTGGCACGAACTGATCGAGGTAGCGTCTGAAGTGAAGTGCATCAATGGCAACAATCTCAGTGCAGCGTCTCTGCCAGTCGTCCCTGGACAGGACAGAGAGGAGAAAGACGAGAAATGGGTGAAGCTACACACAATAACACCCACACATGGGTTGGTTTCGAGACTGTGGCAGTGTCTGAACAATGAACGTTCAAAAGTATTAAAAGAAACAAACAAATCAGTGTCCACAGGTCTCAGCAGGAAGCACCATTTTATTTTTAGATTCAGAGGCATACACATTGTGGACTGTCAGGTATTAAACAGTCAACGAAAACTTACCAAGACACAACACAATACGACACGCTGCACACAGGAACATCACGTGCAGTGAGTCTCAGGGGTTAAAGGATTTGGGGGCAAACAAAAGGAATTCAATTCTTTGTTCTCCTCTGTAGAGACATGGCATTTGCGTCTCCACAAGAGCTCACTCCTCTACTTTTAGAGATCTGATGGGTTTGTAACATCACCACATACTGTCCTGGAGATGATTCTAAGAAGTCAAGTGTCAGAAAGAATGTGTAATGATTCAACACAACACTCTACCTACTGTGCTCAACTGCCAACTGTGAAAAACTATCTTTAAAAAAATGGTTGAAGATGGCACAGCAGACAATAACACACTGCCTGTGAAACAGGAAGGTCTGGATGAGATAATTTTAGAAATGTGAAATTCCAAATATTTCATTTCTTTATTAACTTTCATATACTAACATGCCAAGCAACTTTTTACACTGAAGAATAGTAGTAGAAACCTTCATGTTAGTCTGTAAATAATTACTAGGAACAAACATCTATGTAAATAATTGTTTGCTGTAAATACATATTTTAAACAAAATAAAGGGAAAAAGAAATCAGGGGTTGGACTTAAGACACAACAAAAAATAAGTCTGTGGCACAGACATGGTTACATGGGGAAGAGCTGACTCCTTCTGCCACTGTGGCATAAAAACACATGCTCTCAGGCAGCATTTTGGCGAAAATTTACCCCTAATAAAGCAGACAATTTAGTGTGGAAGCAAGGAGGTCAACGTATAAAAATGTATTTCAGTAAGAGCTAGGAGATGGCAGTAGCAAAGCTCACTGCAGGCTCTGCTGTCAGCTGGTTTGTGGCTTAGGCAAATCGTCCCAACGTGGGTTTCTCCCATTTACCTAATCTAATAGTTCGAATTAGAACCTATTCTAATCAGATTTGGAAGTTAACCTCCACTGCTTCCAACTGGCAGCTTAGAGGTCAAGAACTGTAAAGAGCTCTGCCCTTATGAGCTAATTTGGATAGGTTTTTGGTTTTTATTTTCCTTTTGATACATGGAGAGGGTAATATTGTCTTAGCTGGCAATGAACCTGTAATACTGAGTTTAAGAAGAAAGTTCAATGGCGCAGTAAGTGTAGATGGAGACAGTTCAACCAGGGTCAACCCACGTCCCTTGTCTTGTAGCCAGGCAGTACTAAGGTCAGCCACGACTCACCTCTCACTCCCATCTTGGTGGCTCTGCACCCAGCGGTACGTTTCGGCATAGCCCGTGTACTCACTGTACTGTTCAGTACCTGAAACAAACCATCCGTCAGTACCGCTGTCAGGGAGGTTTTCCTTAAAACCGGCGCCTTCTACAGAGTCATTGTAAATAAACCTATTCCTCCTGTCTGAAATTATCTCACTGACAAATGTCTATTAAAAACAAAAGCAAAACAAAACCCCAGTCTTAGGGACTTGCTATTATTTCCGTCAGACACCGTCAAAAGCCACTATACTGTTTATCATATAAAGAGTGACTGAATGCATCAATCAACATAGAAAACAAAATATGCTCTGTCGTAGTCATTGCTTTTTTTGGATGAGGAATGCATAAAAACTGTGTTTTACAGAAGTCCACTGTTCTCAATGTCAGTAATCTGATAGTAATATCTTATTTATATTGTTGAGAAAAGAAATTCTACACAAATACATTCCCTGCTAAGAAAAGTGACATTAAAATTAAGCCAAGGAGCTGCCTATCAACAGGCAAGGTACTTCAAATGACTTTGTAAAGCCAGGATATTATGGCATGAGAAGTGAGAAAGGGAAAAAGCATAATTACCATCCATTTGATGAGAATGTGCACCAAAAGCTCCACAGAGCATAGATTTCTAACTCATCAGGCCTGGGCATATCAGCAGGGATGGTGTCATAAGTGCTCCACTATCACTAAGTAAGTTCATTCCAATTCCTGCGGTCAACTTAATAATCACTTGACTTTTCAAAACTCAACAGTGCAATCAAAAGAAAAACTGAAAACCCTCAGCAAGATATTTTTACATATTAAAAAAAAGAGGAAGAAGCAAAGCAACATTAAAAAAAAGAGGAAGAAGCAGAGCAACATTGAGAACTATGATTCAAGTTTTCTTTTTTTTTTTTTTTAGCACAATTGCCCTAATCCTGGCAGTAAATAAAATGCAGGCAGACTGACCATTTCAGACAGCTGAACTATTTAAAGTTTCAAAGTATATAAAATATATAATTACAGATTAAATATAAAGGGAAAAAGAGTAACCTGACAGCGGAGAAACCTGGCCTTCACCTTTAACTAAGTCATGGCACCTAACATTGCAACTATCGGAATTAACCGACATCACCTGTTTCCTCAAAAGATGGACTGATTAGGACACATCATCACTCCTATGGAATTCTTGCCGTAAATGAATTAACCAAATCTAATAATGAAGAAACATTAGGCAAACCAAAATGAGGGACAGTCTACAAAATAATTGGTTTATATGCTTTAAAACATATCAAGGCGAACAAACACAAGGAAAGGTGAGAAACTGTTCCATTTAAAAGACACGTGACAACTCAATGCAAGGTGTGATCAGGGACTGGATCTTAGACTGGGGAAAAACAGCTACAAAGGACATAACTGGAGTGACTGACAAAATTAAAATTCGGACTCATAGTGATTCTATAGGATGGAGGAGAATTGCCCCATAGGGTTTCCAAGGAGCAGCTGGTGGATTCGAATTGCTCTTAACTGTGTGCCACCAGGGCTCCTAAGCCATCCTAGCAGGAGTGAAGTGGTATCTCATTGTGGTTTTGATTTGCAATTCTTTGTTGGCTAATGATGTTGAGGATCTTTCCATGTGTCTGTTGGCCATTTGAATATCCTCTTTAGTGAAGGGTTTGTTCATGTCCTTTGCCCAGTTTTTGATTATTTGTCTTTTTGTTAATTGCAGAACTTTCTATATGTTTTTAGAGAGTAGACCCTTATCGGTTATATCATCAGCACATTGCTTTTTTTTTTTTTTAATTGTGCTTTAGGTGAAAGTTTACAGCTCAAGTTAGTTTCTCATACATAAATTTATACACACATTGTTATGTGACCCTAGTTGCTATCCCTATAATGTGACCGTATAATCCTCCTTCCTACCCCAGTTTCCCATGTCCATTCAACCAGCTCCTATCCCTTTCTGCCTTCTCATCTCACCTCTGAACAGGAGCTGCCCAATTAGTCTCGTGTATTTACTTGAACTAAGAAGCACACTCTTCACGAGTATCATTTTATGTCTTACAGTCCAGTCTAATCTCTGTCTGAAGAGTCGACTGTGGGAATGGTTTTAGTTCTGCGTTAACAGAGAGTCCAGGGGCCATGTCTTCTGGGGTTCCCCCACTCTCAGTCAGACCATTAAGTTTGGTCTTTTTACTAGAAGTTGAGTTCTGTACCTCACTTTTCTCTTGTTCTGTCAGGGACTCTCTGTTGTGTTCCCTGTCAAAGCAGTCACTGGTGGTAGCCAGGCACCATCTAGTTCTTCTGGTCTCAGGCTGATGGAGTCTCTGGCTTATGTGGCCTCTTTTGTCTCTTAGGCTAATATTTTCCTTGTGTCTTTGATGTTCTTCATTCTCCTCTGCTCCAGGTGGGTTGGAACAAATTGATGCATCTTAGATGGCCTCTCACTAGCTTTCAAGACCCCAGATGTCACTCACCAAAGTGGGATGCAGAACATTTTCTTAATAAACTTTGTTATGCCAACTGACCTAGATGTCCCCTGAAACCACAGTCCCCAAACACCCACCCCTGCTACACTGTCCCTCGAAGTGTGTGGTTGTGTTCAGGAAATTTCTTAGCTTTTGGTTTAGTCCAGTTGTGCTGACTTCACCTGTATTGTGTGTTGTCTTTCCCTTCACCTAAGATAATTCTTGTCTACTATCTAGTTAGTGAATAACCCTCTCCCTCCCTCCCCACCCTCATAATCATCAAAGAATGTTTTTTTCTGAGCACACTGCTTTTAAAAGATAATTTTAAAATCATTTATATCTTGATTCCTATAAACTCAGCTAGAATTTGGGGCAAGATGCTCATCCTACAAATCAAGAAAATAGCTACAAAATTCATGTTGTCTTCTGTGAAGCCTTTCTTGGCACCATAAGCAGAGTCAGTGTTCCTTCTCTATGCTTCCGCAGTACTTTGCATATAACATCAATATAGGACTTAACATATTAAACTGTTACCTGAAAATCAATTGTATTTCTATATATTAGCAATGAACAATCCATTAACCCGTTGCTGTTGACTTGCTTTCAACTCATAGCGACCCTATAGGACAGAGAAGAACTGCCCCAGAGGGTTTCCAAGGAGTGGATGGTGGATTTGAACTGCTGATCTTCTGGTTAGCAGCCAAACACTTAACTGCTGTGCAACCAGGGCTCCAATGAACAATCAGAAACTAAAATTATAAAAAATAAAATTTACAATAGCAACAAAAAATATGAAATATTTAGGGTTATATTTAACAAAAAATGTAAAAGATCTATACAATGGAAATTATGAAATATTGCTGAGTGAAATTAAAGACCTAAATAAATAGATATATCATTTTCATGTGTTAGAAGACTTAATACTGTTAAGATGTCAGTGCTCCCCAAACTTATCTACAGATTCAAAGCAGTCTCAATCAAAATAGCAGCAAGCTTTTTTGTATATATTGACAAATTGACTCAAAGGAAAAAGAAGAATAAAGTTGGAGGGCTCATATTACTTGATTTCAAGAATTATTATAAAGCTATAGTAATTAGAACAGTATAGTATTAGCAAAATGACAGACAAATAATCAATGGAATGGGATAAAGAATCTAGAGACCACCACACAGGTAGACAACAGACTTCTGACAAAGACAAGGCAGTGGGGAAAGGATAGTTTTCTCAACAAACGGTGCAGGAAAAATTGAACAGCCAAATGCAAAATAATGACCCTGGATCCACATCTTGTACTATACACAAACATTAACTCAAAATAGATCACAGAAGCCTAAATGTAAACCCTAAAACAATAAAAATCCTGAAAGAAAACATAGAAGAAAATATGTGTTAGGCAAAGATTTCTTGGATACAACATCAAAAGCACAATCTATAAAAGAACAAATTGACAAGTTGGACTTCAAAATTAAAAATCTGTGTTCTTCAAATGATAGTGCTAACATCTAAGGCACAACAATTGGTCTCTATTCACTTGGAACAACAGAGGACGAAGGAGAGTCAGGAATAGGAGGAAAATATGGAATGTGTGGCTAATTGCCTCCATGAACAACTGCCTCCTTTGCCATAAGACCAGAAGAAGTGGATGATGCCCAGCTACCATTACTGAACATTTTGATCGAAGACTCCACAGAAGAATTCTGATCAAAAGGGGGAAAACACAGAACAGAATTTCAAATTCTCATGGACTCTAGACTTTCTGGAACCATGGAGGGTAGATGAACCCCTGAAACTACTGTCCTGGAGGGGAAAAAAAATAAAAGACACTGTTAAGAGAATGAAAAAAACAAAATACAGACTCAGAGAAATTATTTCCGAAGCATCTATCTGATAAAGGACTTATATTCAAAATATATAAAGAACTTTCAAAACTCAGCAGAAGAAAACTAATAACCCAGTTAAAAAATGGGCAAACGATCTGAACAGACACTTCAATGAAGGTGAGAGAATGTGGAGGAATTGTCACTCTTACACAATTCTGGAAAGAGCCCTGGTGGTGCAATGGTTAAGCGCTTGGCTGCTAACCAAAAGATCTGCAATTCGAACCCACCAGCTGCTCCACGGTAGAAAAGACTTGACAATCTGCTCCTGTAAAGATTACAGCCCACAAAACCCTAGGGGCAGTTCCACTCCATCACACTGGGTTGCTATCAGTCTAAATCAACTAGACAGCACACAACAAGAGCAACAACATACAGTGCTGGTGGAAAAGTAATAGTACAGCCAACGTGGAAAACAGTCTGGCAGTTTCTAAAAAGGCTAAACGTACGTCTACCATATGATCCAGTCATTGCACTCCTAGGTATTTACCCAAGAGAAAGAAAAGCATATGTCCATATAAAGCCTCGTGTACAAATACTCATAGCAGCTTTATTTGTAACAGCCAAAAACTAGAATCAACCAAATGTCCATTAACAGATGAATACAAAAAAAATACTATTCAGCAATAGAAAGGAATGGGCTATTGATATATGCAACGACATAGATCAATCTTAAATTAATTATGATGAATGAAAGAAGACAAAAGGAGAATATACTGTTGTTATTCCATTTATGTAAAACTCTAGAAAATGTAAATTAGACTATAAGACAGAAAACACACCAGAGGTTGCTTGGAGGTTGGAGGTAGGAAGGGGTGAGAGGGAGAGGTAACAAAGGGGCACAAGGAAACTTCTGGGGGTGATAGATGTCCTCACTACTTTGATTGTGGTGGTGGTAGTTTCACAGGTATAGCCATGTGTCCAAACTAAAGTAACTGTATACTTTAAATATATAGTTTACTGTATGTCAATTGTCCCTCAGTAAAGCTATCTTAAAAAAAGGGAAATCGAACTACCTCACTGGACTATCAGCTCCTCAAGGGCAGGGATTATAAACTATTAATGTTTGTATCTACATTAGCGTCTTGTAATACAAGAATATAAAAGTAGTTGAACAAATATTTTCTAGAGAAACATATTAATAATTAACAAGCAAAACAGGAAGAGCATTATTTCACTGAGGTAAGAATAAGTCCAGAAATACTTAATCGAAAGGCACTATGTAATTGACACATATAAAAAATTCTTATCTACAAAACCAGCATGACATGGTAAAAAGAGCACAACACCAAGATTAGGAGACATGAAGAATCCAAAGTGAATTTTCACTAGCTAGGTAAACTTAACTAAGCATAACTGGATCATCTGAAAATCAAGGTTGTTCAATAATTCTTATCTTATTTATCTCGTAGAATTACTAGGAAAATAGACTTATTTTACAGCAAGTTAAAAAATCATTCAAAACCATAAGGCAGTTAGAATTGGTATCATTAGACTCAACTTTCTAAGCAGGTAGAAAGCCAAAGACATGTGATTCCATTTATATGGGAGTTAAAAGCAACTGCCCTGACTGGGAATGTAGACGGTAATAATGCTGGTGCTTTCCCTTTGTAAAAAGGAAATACTACCTACTTTGATTTCTTAACCATAAAAATAAACACCTGATCTGTCTTTTGAAAATAACCCAAACCCACTGCTGTGGAGTCGATTCCGACTCATATAGTAAGCCTGCAGGACAGAGGAGAACTCCCCCATAGGGTTTCCAAGGTTGTAAATCTTTACAGAAGTAGAATCCTGCTGAGTGGCTGGTGAGTTCTAATCGCCGACCTTTCGGTTAGCAGCTGAGCGCTTTAACCACTGTGTCAACAGGGCTCTCTTTTGAAAATAAAGTGGTTGCCAAATATAAAATGTCAATTATCATGCTTCTATTTCAAGTTAGGGTGGTTTCAGTCTTTCCTGAGAGGAACAGGTTGGATTTATTTCCTGATGGTACAGAAAGCCAAAATGCACATACAAATGCTTCTGCTCTAAACAAATTAAATCCTGGGTTTTCTAGGAGATGGCTTTCAAAATTATGTCAACTGTCTGCTTTGAAAAATGGATGTTTGTTTTAAATTCAAATTTACTGATGAACTATGATGAATACGCAAAGGTGGTAACAGCAAACGAGAAAGAAGACTGAAAGACCTTTGTGATACTCTAAGAACAGCCTACAAAACTTTACGCTAAAAGATAAACCTTCACTTACGGAAAACAAAGAAGGAACTCATTACACTCTCATCAAGAGTTTATGACAGTAACATGAGTCTTGAGACTTATTAGGAAGAAACGTTCGTGTCTTTGCTTACTAGTAATGAAAGTTTTTGATGAACTTCAGAAAAAAATCTTCAGAGATTAAAAAAATTCTACTTATAATGGGTTGTACCCTTGGAAACAAGGTTTATGTGAAAGCCATCTACCCCATTTTTATTAGCATCACTCATATAGTGGTGATTATGCAGTGGACAGAACACTCTTCCTTTTAATTTTCATGATTAATAAAAATTTAGAAAAGACAAAGACAGAAATGTTCAATTCCCAAACATTTTTGGAGAACATCAACTGAATCTGGATCTGTCCCAATGAGCTGGTGTCATTTAGCAATGGGCTACTTTTGTGGTGACGGCACTTCTAGTGCTGTTACTCTAAAAAACATGGCACCAGTACTATACGCAATCGTGTCCACTTGGAGTCATTTCTATTGGTTCTGCTGATACTCAGCAAAGATGTAAGGGCCTGTGCTATCTCGTGTGATCTGATTCATCAGAGGGCAGGTTTTATGGTAAGAATACTAGCACTCCGCTCAGTAAAAGTTTTATGTCTGTGTATCTGCTTTATATACTCACCGAACAGAAACAGCAAAACCACCACCCAGAGCTACTGTATCACCCTTTGCTATTAAAGCTGTTTGCTGGATATTATGGAGGAAAACATGAAGACAGGGGGGAAAAAAAAAGAAATAAAATGAAAAGTGAAGTCTGGAATTTTAATTTCTTCCCCTGTATGCATACTTACTGAATGGTTTTAACTCACGGCTACCCCAAGGAGAGTCACAGCAAATAGAGGGAAAATGCTGTCTGGATAAAAGTATTTGCCTGTTTGCATGACCTGTTTCATATTCATTTAAAAGTCTGATACCAAGCGGATGCCCCACAATAATGATAAACCTAATTTATTTCCAATTTCTCAAACTATTCTACAGATTTCAGGCAGCACAATCACAGCCATTAGCTCACTAAGCCTGGATGCATCATTGAAGGAATGGAATTGATCAGGCAGATAGATTGCAGTGCATGGTTAAGACTCTAAGAAGGGAGATGGCAGAAATCCAGACATCAAATAGATGATGAAATGGCCATTTCCATTAAGGGAACATCACATCACAGATATTAATTAGGAGGCACTATAATAAAGTTAAGTGGATTTGGAAAAAAATGCTGAGTTAAAAGTCACCCCAAATGTCCTTAGCCTGAGGTAATTACAGATCTGAAGGTGAGTCATGGGTCTGCAATTTTCCATTCGTTTTACAATGGCTGCAGGTAAGTTAGAGACACATAATTCCAGAGGGATCCTTTTCTAGGCCGGGAGCAAACTATCTTTAAAAACAAAAAAATTCTAATGTTCCCAGGGGAAATGACATCCATTATTTTCAGCAACATTAATGGCAGACGACAAGAGACTTACCACTTTCCTAGGGGAAGAGAAATGAAAATAAAACAAATTAGCTACGAGTTTAAATGCCTAGCATTTTACCAAGTTTTTAATTTCAAGGATGTAAATTCATCTTAAACATTGATAGGATTTTTTTGTCAAGTCTTCAGTTCAAGTTTAGCTTAACTGCTAGAAATTAAAAATCTTTTTAAAAACATTCTATTTATTTTGTTGTTGTTGTTGAGAATATACACAGCAAAACATATACCAATTCTACAATGTCTACATGTACAATTCAGTGACACTGATCAGATTCTTTGAGTTGTGCAACCATTCTCATCCTCCTTTTCTGAGTTGTTCCTCCCCCATTAACTTAAACTCACTGCCCCCTAAATTTCCTATCCAATCTTTCAAATTGTTATTGTTGATTTGATCCCATACAGATAGATCAGAATTAAAAATCTTTTAAAGTCATATTGGATATAACCAAATTTTGGGGACAGCCGCATTCCAGACCTTTATAGCTCCCTACAACAGCATGAAACCAAAATTCAAAGTATTTAGTTGTCCAACATTGCTACGGCTTATTTTTAATTTTTTGTTTTATAATTCCTTGTACCTTCTCCTCCCGCAATGTGCCCGAATTACATCCTTCGTATCTGCCCACATAACAAATTCAGAAAGATGGCCAATGTGTGCACTGGGCAAGGTTGAGTCTAGAAGGGTTTTGTCTTTCCAAGTTAATACAGCCTGGATCACAACTTCAGCATTCTGGATAAAATGCTTCAAATCATTAATTTCAAAGAGCTGAGACTCTCCAAGCAGAAATTTCTTTGCCGAGGTTCCAATCTTAATTTCTAACATAAACTCAGACAATTAACGATCTTTGTTTTTTGTTTTACTTCACCAAAACAGCAGAATCACAGAGATTTTATAAGAAATAATATGTCTAAATGATTTAGAATAACTTGTTAAAAACTCTTTTACCAATAGATGTTTACAAGATATAGAGACATCAGTATAAAACGACAGAGCAAACACGTCTGAAATTGTCTCCTCCGTAAAAGCAATGAGAACACTGGCAAAAATGGTCAGAATCCACTTCTTCTGAACTTTGGTGGAAATCAACCAAAGGCTGGCAGCAATCCAGGGAGCGTTTATTCAAGGAAAACCATCTGAGTTTTATGGCATTTTAACTTGCCCTATTTCCATTCCCCTCTCCCTAGCTCTGCAGCAGCCCTCAAGACCAGTGGCCTGTAATCACAGTAAAAAACCAGCACTCTGACAGCCACTGGAGGAGGTAAAAGAGTAGAAAACCTCTTTCAAAGTCCCACTCTCAAAGACTATTTGACTCTCAAAGATTATTTGACCTCTGGCGGTTCCCTGGAAGACTCCACTTGTAAAACCGCCTTTATTTGACCTGACTCAAAGCTTGCCCAGTGTGAAAACCCTATTTCGCCCCAGGGTGTTTCTTTAAAGCAATTATAGGCAATTGTTTAACATTGTGGCTGCTTGAGGCAGTGCATAATGGCTGGGACAAACAATAGGCCAATGAAAAACTTTAAAAGGAAAAGCTAAGGAGTGAGATGTCCATAGGAGGCTTTGAAAAGCTCTAACACATTCCTGGGAATACAGACAGACATGCCCAGGGCTGTGCTTATGATCAGGAAAGACCTGAAAAGACCCTAAGCTCTCACTTCTGGCTGATCTTGAGGCTCTGCATAACCAGGAGTGAAGGCTAAGGCAGAGTTGTCAACTGCCAGGTAGAATGTTGAAGGTGTGGGCCAACATGCACACAACACATACAAAGTCCCTTGGCAAAGTCTGGAAGACTTACTGGTTCCAGGCGTTTAAGAAAACCTCTGTCCAATCATTAACTGACACAAATCTAACTGATCAGAGACTTCAGTAGCCACATAAGACAAAGAATACAAACTCTACAGAATTAGTTCAAGAAAGTCAATAAATAAACAACAGCAACAACAACAAACTCTGGGGAGAGAGAAAAATCTGAATTCCACAGTACCACATTACATTATTTAAATATCTATTTTTCAACAAAAAAATTATGGGACAAGCAAAGAAACAAGGAAGTTCTTGTTTATACCTAGGAAAAAAGCAGACAATAGTAACTGTTTCTAAAGAAGCCCAGATGTCTTTAAATCAGCTATTTTAAATATGTTCAAAGAACTAAAGGAAAGTATGACAATGATGCCTCATAAATAGAGAACATCAATAAAAAGATACAAATTATATACTAAAAAAAGAACCAAGTAGAAATTCTAGAGTTGAAAAGTACAATAAATAAAAGAAAAAACTCAGTAGAAGGGTTCAACTGAAGATTTGAGGGGGCAAAAAAATTAGTGAACTTAAAGACAATTGAGGTCAATTGAGATTACTCAGTCTGAGAAACAGAAAGGAAAAAAAAAATGAAAAATGAACAAAGTCTCAGAGACCTATGGTAAACCATCAAGTGTAGCAACAAACGTGTAACAGGAGTTACAGCAGGAATGGAGAGAAAGGCGCAGAAGGAATATTTAAAGAAATAATGGCCAAAACCTTCCTAGATTTGACGAAAAACATTTCAACATTTAAAAAGCTCAATGAACCTGAAGTAGGATAAAGTCAAACAGTCATAATCAAAACTCATAATCAAGCTATTGAAAGACAAAGAGAGAATTCTGAAAGCAAAACGTAAGGAACAAAACTGGGGTACTCTCCTGAGGGTTGCTACAAACGTACCTGGGGCAAAGAGTGGCTTCAAGATTAGACCTTGGGGTCTCAGTTTTGCCATATACCTCTTTGGAGGTAATTTAGCTGAGTACACACTCGATATAACTCACAAGGGATGGTTTTCTCCCATTAGGGTCTTTTGAAATAACAATAAACCAAATTTTCTGACTCAGGTAGAACTTTAGTCTCTTACACCTAATCTCAAAGCAGGAATAGATTTCAAGACGAAATAAGAAACCCACTTTTGCAGAAAAAAAAAAAAAAAAAAAACCAAGGTATCAGCAATAGATGGCCGATTATGGTTTTACACAGGAATGTTCTTTTAAGCACTCAAATAAAAGGCTTAATTTACCTTTTGTGGCTGATTAAGAGTCCCTTAAGAGCTATGACTTAATCAGTTATTTTTTTTAGTATCTCATTCACAAGGAAATACTGTGACATACTGACACCTCAATTTGAAGAAATTTAAGTAAATAAAAGCAATTTTAAGTCTCTATAACAGGCCTAAAGTATGAGTTTGACTAAATTTCCCCCTTTCCTCTCCCACATTAACTTAAAGAAATCAAGGAGATGCAATAATGTATCACACCTTCTCTCTTAGGACGAGAAATCAGGGTAAACATAATACTGATTTATTTCCCTTCTATAAAGCTCACTGTTGTACTGACTTTCTCCAAACACTATAATTAAGCCTTTTATATTTATACAGTGTCTTCATATTGAACTGTAACACATGACTTTCAAAATCGAAGAAAAATAGAATACATGCTCAAAGGCATACTATTTTCTTTTGAAGAGCAGTATTATAAAATTTTAAACTGAAGTGTAACTGAATCATTTTTATCCCTGTTCCTCAGATAAAGATGCAAAAAAAAAAAAGTGGGTGTAAATGTCCTTCTCAAAATTAGATTTGAAAAATAAGACTGTAACAATTTCAAAAAACAGGTACAAATAAAAGAGTGAAAATACTTTCACTAATGCCCATAGTAAAGTCACATCTGAATGGAGAAAACTAACACATTGTTCAGACTTCCCAAAACTAACCTGTGATGATAAGACATTCATTGTGATCCAGCACCTCAGTGAAGAGTCGTGACACAATCAGCTCAGGATTGATTAAAAATCGGATTTCTTCCTGCACGAGTCCTGCACTGGTTACGCCACCTCCAACAAAACGATTTGCAAAATCCACCTACATTTGAGAAAATGTGGCATGTTAAATGATCTTAAAAACCCACATAGATGATAAAGAAGCACACTTCCTCTAAGCTCTAATCTTTTCCTTTCCCATAAAACACAATTCTCAAATTAGTTATCTTCCCTGGCAAAACAGATTACTTTTGCTTGTACTCTTTCATTTCATTGCAGTTAATATTTCTGCACGTTTCTTTGTATCTCAAAATATTAGGAGGGACCTGGAAAAATGGAGCTTTTAGGTACTTCTACCTAGTAAGCCTCAATGTATTTTATGGACTTTTATCTATAAACCTTATTTGTGCCTCAGGAGCAAAAATCAAGGGAGATCTTTACCTGTAAAGGTTTCAAGACCATTTCCCAATCATTCACTCAATTTCCCTTTATGTGTTTCATATGATTTTAATATAATACCTTTCTTACATAACATATAACGAACATTTGTCCTGTACAAATGAAAGTTCAGTAATTGATCTTTCCTTTTATAACCTTCTTCTGTGGAAAAATAAAAGAATAGAATTTTTGTCCTTCTAAATTCAGTCCCAAACCCCAAACTGTATGAACATTACAAATCATATATAAAAAAAACTACATCTCCCAACCCCCCAAAAAGGGAAGAAAGACAGAAAACCCAGTTTCACAACAAAGATTCAACTAAATTAATACTTCAAATTTAGTTTAAAACTACCCATGAATTTTCTGTGGAGTGCTCTGATGGCATTCCTAAGCTCCTATTAATAAAGGTGAGTTGCATAATCCTCAAAAGAAAGCAAACTCAACCTATCAGCATTATTTCAGTTCACCTTAAACTTACTCCACACTACAACGTGTGTGACTCTATGTCCTCTGGGGCAACACATAAGAAATGGTTTCCGTCTCTGCTTTAGATTACTCTACTTGAGGAGTGAAGACTATACACAGGCACACAACTTGTGCATATACAGTCATACACACAAATAAAACAATCTATTAAGTACAGTAAGGGAGGCTTGTATGCTTTCAGACTCTTGTCAAATATAGCTTTAAGCTTGGTTTTGTTTTCTGAAGCAATCATGATATTAAATGATAATCTGAAGCCTATTTGACACACAAAAGAGTAAAACAAGAATATGAACCTTTTGATATGTAAAAATATATGTGAAAGAAACTATTAGAAGACAAAATAAAAATAGTCCTCTTCCACCGAAGAAGAATTTGGAAACTACTGAAAAATACCACTGGACAAGTTCTTGAAATGAGCTACCACAGAGAATAATATATTGGAGTTTATTTTCTGGAGTACTACATCAATGCCAAAAAGCAGCAACTCTTCAGTGCATATAGAAAAACAGTTTTAGCGAAGCTACTCAGTTGATTAGAATTACTTATCTACTATATATGAAATCTTTATGCACTGGATCATCTATGGCTTAAGCTGTTCCATTCAACAAATATGTACCGACTACTGTACGGAACCAGGGGAAACAAAAATGAGTAAAACCAGGTGCCTGGCCTCACAGCATTTACACTCTAGATAGGAGTTCGGCACATAAGCAGAATGATAAGATGATTATTAAAGAACCTACAAGTATCTACCTGATACTTCCCAAATAATACAAGTAATTATAATTGGAATATGAAGAGAGGATAGGGAAGCGTTACAGAGAATGTGGCATGCACTCCAGATTTAGCTGCCATGTAGGCTAAGGAAATAATATGCCCAAGGACATAGGGAAAACACAAATGTCAACAGCTATACAAAATAACCGGTCAGCAGATTCCTCATGCTGCCTGCAATGCAGAGTATGCAGAAGGTTACAGTTGGCATGAGGTGGGAAGAGTGGTCTGGGGTCTAGAATGCCATGCTAAGGAATTTTTACTTAAATCTGAACGTTCTGGGAAAGACTCTAAAAAGGAAAGTAACAACTGGATCTGTGTTTTAGGAAGATAATTCAGGCAGGAGTTTAAAGAATAGACTGGAAAAGTACAAGATTAAAAGCAGAGAGGCTGGTTAGATGACTACTGAATAGTTAAGACAAGTACTACTAGGATCTCAAACAGGGCTGTGGAAAACCAAGCAGAGGAGAGAGAGGAGGCCTAGCAAAGCATTAAAATGGACAGCACGTGAGAACCGAGAGCCTGCCTGAGCACCTAGAAATGTAACGGTATTGTGAGTGCAAATGAGAAACAAAGGTTTGGGATGGGCCAGACTTAATTTTTACTGGAACAAGGTACAGAACTAAAATAAAGATAAGCTCTATCCATCTTATGTACTACTTGGTAATGATCAATGAAATACATGCAATGTGTATACAATTGTTCACTCTTTGAACAAAAGGCCAACATTTACTACTTGAAAAGTGTGCATAGAATAAATACACTAAACTCAATATGCCTCTAAAAGCAGGGGTCTTTTAGAAAATCAAAGTTTCTACTACTTAAAGACGTTCTAATAAAAGGCTCGCTATTATAGGTGAGAAACCTGTTCCAGGACATGAAAACAAGCATATAAATGCTTCTATATTTTTAGCCAGTCATTTTCCAACTCATTTTAAAGCTACTTGTTCAGATTACTCAGTTTCTGAATTATAACTTGATGAAAAGAGAGAAATGGTAACACTCCTTAGGTCCTGTTGTTGCCATTCAGCATAATGTAATTTATATTCTACACAAGGAGCTTTGTAGCATTGCAATACAATATTCCCTGATCTCCTGGGGATACATAGCATGGGCAGGGAGAACAATTAACAGCACTAGCAGCCTTTATGGTATTCTTTTAATCTACTGAGGGCTCACATTTCATCTATAATTTATTCCAGGGAAGTGGGGAGAATCTCAACCTTGAATGTTGCTAAGTAATTCCTTGTTGAGTTATAGTGTAATGAAAGGTCAGGATTCCTGTGGTGCTAACTAGCAGTGGCTCTGTTTATTTCATGTGTATTAAGACTCCCTCAGTTAATCCATGACATTAATGTAGGAAAAAACTTCATCAGAAAGGAAATCTGAGGAAAAAGTGATATTCATTTGAAAGAATTTTTAAGCATATTTTAAGATTTTTTAAAAAATAAATGTAAAGGTACTCATTTTTTTTCAAAAGTACAGAACATTATTAAGGAATCCTAAGCATTTTTATGAGCTCAAATAATCACTGGAGAAGGTGATTTAAAACAAAACATACTTTCTCTCTTTGAAGATTTTAATCAGATACACATTAAAAAAAGGCTGTTCTAAAAAGAATATATTTCACTAGACTCTTGGAACATAAGTATAAAATAACTAGCCAAATTACACAAATCGGTGTAGTCATTTTACAATAAACATTAAGTACGTATTCAAACAAATCAGCACATTCTCAGGCCACTGCTTTCTCCAGCTTCTGACCCCGATATAAGGCATCAAATCAAGAGCTAAGAAGAAAAATCTGCTATTCCTAGTATAAATGATGTGCAAATTTTTTTCAATAAAAATTAAATTTACAATGCTCTTATAAATGGGACAAGAATACAAAACATTTTGTCTCCAGTGAATTAAAAAAAAAAAAAAAACACTCGAAACCACGTGCTCAGGTTAGATGATGCAGCATTTTTTAAAAGCGAGATACACAAAGTGTTTTGTTAACCTCTTTTTCCAAAAATATATTTTTTTAAAGTAAAGGCAGAACACAAATCAACAGCAAAGATTGAGCGGTGGACAAAACTACCTGCTCTAAAACTGGGAAACAACAATTAGCAAGCATAGCTGGCTCCCGTCCTAAAACAAACTGTTCTATATGGGAGTGAGGCCTTTCTTATCAATCACTTTTAGACTGTCTGACTCGTAGACCTAAACAAGGCTGTTGGTGGCAGAAAACATCTCAAGTTGGTCATCATTTGGGGCACAGCAGGAACCTTGAAAGAAAAAGAACAAAACTGCCTGGTGACAGCTTGTCAAAAGCATACCCTAGGAACTTCCTCCACTGTCAACCTACAATCAGCGTCTGAACCGAGAAGCCTGATGTTGTCCAGATCCTGGGATTTTTCTGTCAAAAGTTCTTTAAAGAGGCACATGTGAGAAACAGAGAGCGTGCGCTGGCAATAACAACATTACCGAGGCTGTCAAAATGATCTGTTTGGTGTTTTTCTCCATTCTGCTATTATGCTTCTTTGCATTAAATCAGCTTAGGAGATAAACAGACAGCTTCTCAAATTTTCTCTGCTGTCAGAAGCTTGACAAGAGAAAGTCCCAAACACACACACTGCTATGATTCACCTACCTGCAGCATGCCTTGGCCACTTCCTTCTATAGTACCTTCATAAGTGACATGCAACCGAGTCAGGGGCTTTTCATATCTATAATTTAAAAAGACATTCCCTTATTTATTTGTTTAATGACAAGTGATTCACTACAGGAAAATCTGACATTATAGGTAATAATAAAAGAAAAATTGAAACCACACAAATATAAAAAAACAGAAATATATGCCTATTAACATTTTTGGTGTAGATCCTTCAAAGTTTTTTCTTACTCAAATACGTAAATATATGTATTTAAATTAAAAGGGGATTATAAACTCCTCTGAAACCTGTTTTTCCTCTATATGATATCAAAGTTTCTCCTCTTTAAGATAGTTGAAAAACTTCTCAAAATAGAAAAAAAAATTTAAGGAAGGTCTATAAAATTCGATCATTATGCTAGAATTAGCAACCTAAAGAAAACTGTAGAAAGATTTGGCAATAAATCATACACGATTCTCAGAAGGAATCTCCTTTCAGCAATTTCACAAATGCGTATGTGTGGGGGGGGGTGGGGGGGTGGCTTGATGTAAATACATACACACCACAGAAATTCTGATCTATGGTATTTCTATATTAATAAGGTAGACAGATGAACTTAGTACCTATAGGTCATTCAGAAGGCACAGTTATTTTCTTTCCTTTTTATAAACTATGATCACTAAGGTGTTTAGCTGGCTTACATTTAAATTAAAAATCAATTTCATGTTATTGATAGCATTTTATGACATTTTTCCTTATTAGATTTTTTCCCTCATTCACTGAATAAGAAGTATAAATTACAATTAAATGTAACAGATGAGATCTAAGCTAACTGATAGAAATCATACTACGAGCAGTCATAATTTTGGGGGGGTATTATATTTCTTAAAACCATTTAAGAAGTGAGCTGGGGAAGCACTATTCACTCACTGAGATTTGTTCCCCTCCTGGTTTCAACGAGTCTAAATGTATTTCTGGCAAAGCTCCAGCCCAACCAACCGCTACCTTTAAAGTCAGGAGATAATTCAGTGCAGGCTCTGTTCTAAGGACTTTATTTGCATTAATTAATTTAATCACCACAACAAGCCTATTATTATCTCCTTTTACAGATGAGAAAACAAAAGCACAGAAAGCATTTAAGTAACCTGCCCAAGACCAGTAAAGGAAGCCACAAGGATTTGAACCCAGGAATCCTAACTCCATGGTCCAAGCTCTTAACCACTATGCTGCACCTTCAGAAAAATTACTCTGCAAATCTCATGTAGAAAGTAGTACCTAAGTTTGATTTTTTTTAACTTCCTTGTCTTCGGGTCCTACTTTCCTAAAGATATTACTCAGAGGGAGCCCTCCTATGAGGATACTACTGAAAAGATAAAGCATGATCCAGAAATCTGGTTTGTCATTCAGAATTTCAAGGCATAATCCCTTCTGTTTTGAACTATTCCCCATGACTAAAGTTGGCAACTTATAGTAAAGTTGTCAATAAAATTACAAAATTGCTAGAAACTTTTTTTTTTTTTAAAGCATCCTCCAACTTCCTGGTAGGTCCGCCCCTATGGTGGCAGCAAATCCTCCACATCCCTGCCCAGGAATCATAGATGTACACTCCTCTGGCTCTCTGTGATTTACTAAGGCTGGCTAAGGTGTTTACTGATAATCAGGGGTTAACTATAACATGCCAGAAAACTCGGAATTCAGAAAAGTCTCTAACTTCCTGGCACCCATTTAGCCCCTTACTCTTGGGAACACCAACAATCCTCATCTCTTCTTCATCCTCCCTCTTTAAGTGAATGCATGTTCTGGCTCAGTGGAGTCTGGGAGACTGGTTTTAATTACATTCTCCAACTCACTCACAAAGCAGCTCAAACAAAAAAGAGACCAATGAAATAAAAAAGAGTTAGAAAAGGCATCAAGTTAAATTCTATCAAAGTTAAGGGGGGACATCTTGGTCTTACTCAGGGGTAAAGCCACGGCACCTCGTTGACACAGCAGCCTTGCTGATCTCTGCATCTCCACCTAACCCTTCTCTCCCAGATGGTGATCTTGAGCTTATTAAAAATAAGTTCTCTGAGTGATCCTTCCAGATCTACATCAAAGTGACATGAACGTCTGTATTCCCATTAGAGACTAATAGAAGAGCCAAGGAAAACAATCCTCTGTGCTCTCTTCTGGTTGGATAACAGAGCAGAGTGTTACTTTGAGTTCTAGGTACCATATTTTAAGGGGGATCAATAAACAGAAGGTGTATCAGGAGCAGAGATACAGGATTTAGAATATTATACGCAAAATAGAAGGAATGAGTAAGTTTAGTATGGAGAAGAAATGAGTGCACTGTTAAGAGGTAGGGGTGGGTCAAGAAAGTATTTTTAAAGAGCGTCTAATGTTAAAAAAAAAAAAAAAAGATTTATTTATTGTAGCTCTAGAAGAAAGAAACAGGAATAGTGGGGCAGGACAAGGGAGGAAGAGTCATTTGAAAGACAGACTTTTAGTAAACGAGAACATTAGATAATAACACACGCAGCTAACACTGGAATAGGCAAGGTAAAATGGTGAATTTCCCATCACTGAAACTGTCTAATCTCCATCTGTCACAGGTATTATAGAGGCAACTTATATTTTCAGTAGGCAGCTGGACCAGATGACTTCCTGGGGTCTCTTTCATCTCTAATATGCCATGACTCTAAAATGCTATACATATTCGCTTCCTTTTCTGGCTCACTTTTTTTTTTTCCCCTTCAGGTTACTTAATCTTTTATCCACTTTCCTCGATTAATAATCATCTCAGCCATGCCTTCAGCCTGAACTAAGTTAGTTTTTCTTTCACCTCACAATTAAGCATCTTTGATGGCTGAAAACACGACAGGAAAGCCACCTAAGCAGACACGCCTTCTTGAGTTAATCTCCCTTAAGAAAATTGAGGGAAATTAATTTTCATTAATCTCCTTCATCACTAATTCCAAACAAAAGGATTACAAACTATAATAAGAATGATTAGAAAGTGAAAAGGAGAGGCGCTGGTGAACATGAACGCACACCCAAATACTCATGTCCTCACGTTTGTAAAAAGTTGATCCACACTTTAAGTGCACTGGGGATTTGCTCTAGCTTAGGTACCACGTGAACTATTTCAGGGTACTAAGAATGCTTCGAATCTGATTTAAATCATATTGGTTATTAATAACCTCAGTACTCGTAGATTAAAAAAAAAATCCCCAAAACACAACTTCTATAAAATATGCCAGTAGTACACATGGACAACCAAATTTCAAAATTCTTGTCACTCTAGACAAGCACAGTCTATATCATTTTAGTTTAATAAAAAAGGTTCCCCAGAAACTGTAATCCAGACAGAAAAAAACAAATGCTAACCAAAAAAAAAAAGAGTAAGGAGGAACATTTAAATATTGGTGTTCCATTTAATATTAGGGTCTTCACACATTAAACTCCTTACTTTTAACAGGATTTTGTTTCAGAAGACTGAACTAAGGCAAGTCAAAAGGTTGTAGACTTTGATTCAAAAGGAATGACTTCTAACTATGAGAACTATCAATGAATCATTTATAAGAATGAACCTCATGGCACCAGGGCAATCAGAGATTGAGAAACCATCTTCTAAGGGGCAGCAGAATACAATCCTCTCATGGTAAGACAGACCTTCTAAATCTAAGGCTCTAGGATTATTTTTATGGTTATTACCTTTCCCACTCTGGAAAATCTTCAAGACTCTGTCTTGTAAATGTCACCAACCCAGTAGGTTCTACAAAAGCAATAAAAAAAAAAAACACACACACACACTCAAAATAAGTTTTAATTTTAAAAAGATCATATATATTCAGTAAAAGAATGGGTCTAACTATGGCTATAAAACTAGTCAAGAAATACCAAGCCTAGTGTTGGAATACAACAGAAGATTGATTTAAAATAATATTATCCTTACATTAGAACCCCCTTCAATAAAATAGTAAGTCCTTGCTAAATAAAACTATATAAATAACAGCACCACAGTAGGATTTGCTTGCCAGTACTTTTGGTGTTGTTTTCTAAAATGAATACACTTTAAAAAAAATCCTTGTTTTTTTAAAAAAGATGCATAATTGGTGTAGGTTATGCAATTAAGACAAAACTGAATTCTAATCTGTAGATTCCTTCTCAAAGAAAAGCCTTAACCCTATACCCAAAAACTAGCGAACGGATATACATTTATGTGATTTAAAGTAAAATAAAATGTTTAAGATTAAAAAAGAAAATCATTGCCATGTCCTTTGGAGTTAACACAGCTAAATCTTGGGCTTAAACAATAAGCAATTGCTCTACTTATAAGTAGATGCCTTAGCCAGAAGGAGGAATTACTGTGTTCTAGGAGTTTAGAGAAGAAAGATTACATGTCTTTCAAGGAGCAACAGACCTGAGAGGATCAAAATGAAATACTATTGACACAGCAAATAATTTTAGACGATCTTTTTTTTTTTTTTTTTGGTTAAATTTATTTTATTTTATTTTATTTCTTTAAGCCAGTGGCAAAAACAACAAATAAATCAGCTGTCCAGAAGCAATTTGTTTGATTCAAATCCAAGAAAAAACTAAAAAGATCAGGCCATTTCTGTTTTCTTCTGTTTAAAGGAAAGCTCTTAGGCAGAGAGAGATATGTCAGAAACTATTAGTGATAATGGTGGCACAGTCTCAATGAAAGACTAGCAATCCTTTCATTCCTAAGGACGAGTCCACACTTCTTTGTTCTCACTCACAAACAGTAACAACTCAAAAATGGTATGGATTGTAACTCTGGGAAGATGGCGGTATAAACAGACCATCATTTTGACCCTCCCCCACAAACATAACAAGAAATACAACAAGGAAGCAGCACTCAGCTTTGAGGGACCCTGAATCAGGGAGCAGAGGAAAGCAGCGAGGAACTGCAGACAGGCAAGAATCACTGAATAAACTATGAATCGCATATGGTAGGAATCACTTTTCCCACGGCCTCTGCCTCTCCCCCTAGCCACGCAGGCTGCCGGCTGCTGTGAACAGGGGGAAGTGGCCCCAGAAAAGGAGCCTGCTTCCCTAACCACCACAGCCCCTGCCGGTACAAAGAGACAGAACTCCAAGCTTCTGTTCTAGAATCAACAAGGCAGACCTCCTCGAGGGTCCACCTGGAGTGAGCCAGCACCTCCTCCACCTGGACACTGTCGACAGTAAGCCTACAGGCATTGCTACAGAAAGCCGGTGCAGTGGAGGCTGTTCTCACAGTTAGCACTCTGTTAGCCTCCCTGCACACCCCATAGCTCAGGCTTCTGAAACCAAGGGACAGACGTCCCTGTGAATCAGTTTCGGTCTCTCTGTTCCCCCTTCCAGGTGGTGCTGAGGACTGCTGACTGAGGCTGCTGTGTGCTAGGAAGTAGGCATTTTGACTGGCAGCTACACCCACAGCCAACATACTATGGAGCGGGTTCTGACAGTAACAAGGCAGACTTCCCTGGGGGTCCATTTGGAGTGTGGAAACCCCTCCCCCAACTGGTAACAGTTGACGCTGGACTGATACGAACTACTACAGAAGGTTCCTTAAAGTGGAATCAGGAGGGGGGTCACCTAAGTGGAGACTGCTCCACCACAGGGACACTGGGGCTCCGAAATCAACACCACAGATCTCTCAGAGGTCCTTCTGGGGAGTAACAGTCCTGCTGAAATGGAGGAAAGTCTGCCTGTGCTTCCCCTGAATGCCAGTTCAGATGTAAGCAGCTCCCACAGAGCAGGGAAGGAAGCCTCAGGCAAAATCAGAGGGCAACAGCCAGCCCTGAAGGGGACTCATTGGGTGCGGGTTTTCTGACTAAAAATGTGGTTGCAGAAACAGACAAGAGAAGAGAGTAATAACCACACAGAGAGGACTGCAACCCCTGGTGGAAAGATTGATTAGTACATGATATCTTGCCTGAGTGGTATAGGGCCCAATAGTAGAGACTGACCACAGTGTGTTCTCTGGTGTGTTTGGGACAGATTGCAAGTTGAAAATGGAGATCTGGAACTTTCAAATCCTAATTAAACCAAGGAGAGAGAAGGAGCTATCACAGAAAGAAGAAGAAATGGTAAGCAAAGGTTGACGGCTTTCCCCACCTAAGAGTTTTTTGCAGAAACTAGTATGGGCAAAAATACCATACACTGGGGAAAACTGACTAAGTTAACACCCTTGAAAATTCTAATGCCCCAACAAAAAATCATAAGACACACAAAGAACAGAGACACAATGGTCCATTCAAATGAACATGAGAAAGAGAGTGAAAGCACATCTAGGGATGACAAAATAATGAAAACAATGGAAGAATATAACACAGCAACATTAAATATAATTAAAGAACTAAGGGAAAACGTAGACAAAGAGCTAAATGACTAAAACTACAAAGAATAAAATAAGGATCTAAAAAAAGAAATATTGCAACTGAAAGGGACGATAACTGAAATGAGAAACACAACACAAAACTTACCAACAGGTTTAATCAGACAGAAGAAAGAATCAGTGAATAAGAGGATAAGACAGTTAAAATTACAGATGCTGAGAAGTAACAAGAACACAGTTTAATGGAATTATGGGACAACAACAAGAGACCCAATATATGCATCATGGGAATTCAGGAAAGAGATGAGAGAGAAAAGGACAGAAAGAATATTTGAAGAAATAATGACAGAAAAGTCCAATCTAACAAAGGACATGAATCTACAAATCCATGAAGCTCAGACCCCAAGCAGGATAAACTCAAAGAAATCCTCACCAAGGCACATCACAGTTAGGCTCAAAAAGTAAAGATAAAGAGAGAATCCTGAATGCAGAGAGAGAGAAGCAAACAGTCACATGCAAAGAATCCCCCATAAGATTAAATGCCAATTTCTTCTCAGAAACACTGGAGGCCAGAAGGAAATGGAATGACATGTTTAAAGTGCTGAAGAAAAAAAAAAGTCAACCACGAATACTATACCCAGCAAAACTATCCTGCAAGAATGAGGGTGACATTAAAACATTCCCAAACAGGGGCTGAGAAAGTTCATATCCACCAGTCCAGCCCTACAAAAAATACTAACGGGAGCTCTGTAGATAGAAGGGAAAAAGTAATTCAAAGCCATAGGTAAAAAGAATGATCCCTAATAAAGGGAAATGCATGGACAAGTATAAGGGCTAGTAATAAGGTATTCATGCTTAATAAATCTGGAATGTTTTGTCCTTCATTTTTTAAATAACAAATATATAAAAAGCAGGGATAAAATTATGTTACAGTGCACATCAAATATAAAGACATAATTAGTGATGACAACAACAAAAGGAGGGAGAGTAATAGTATAGAAATAGCATTTCTTTTGTTATTAAAGTTAAGTTAGTACCAACTTACCCTAGAATGTTAAGAATCAAGTTGTTAAGTGTAATATTCATGGTAAACACCATGAAAATATATTATAAAACACACAAAAGAAAGGAGAAGGGAACCAAAAAGGTCCACTATGAAACAAAACATAAAATCAAGCAGTTGTGAAGGACAAAGAAAAGAGACACACAAAAAACAAACAAGAAAATGGCACAAATAAGTCACTTCTTATCAGTAATGACAGTGAACGTAAATGGACTAAATGCTCCAATCAAAAGGCAGAGAGTGGCAGAATGGATAAAAACAACTATATGCTATTTACAAGAGACATAACCTTAAACCGAAGGACACATATAGATTCAAAGTTAAAGGATGGAAAAAATATTCCATGCAAATAATAACCAAAAGACTGCTGGGGTGCCAATCTTAATATCAGACAAAATAGACATTCAAACAAAATCTGTTACAAGAGATGAAGATGGTGACAGTGATAAAAGGGTAAATTAATCAAGAAGATTTAACAATATTAAATATATATGCATCCAACAACAGGGCACCTAAATATATAAAGCAAACACTGATAGAATTGAAGAGAGAAAGACAGTGCTACAGTAATAATTGGAGACTTCAATATACCACCTTCAATGTTGGACAGAACATCTGAAAAGAATACCAACAAGGAAACAGAGGATTTGAATGACACTATAAGCCAACTAGACTTAACAGCCATATATAGAACACTCTACCCCAAAACAGCACAATATATATTCTACTCCAGTAAACAGGGATCATTCTCCAGGGCAGACCATATGTTAGCTTACAAAGCAAGTCTTCATAAATTTAAAAAGATTGAAATCACATAAAGTATTTTCTCTGACCACAATGGAGTGAAGCTAGAAATCAATATCATAAAAAAAACCTGGAAGATACACAAACATATGGAAATTAAACAACACACTACTAACCTACCAATGCATCAAGGAAGAAATCAAAAGAGAAATCACAAATTTGCTACAGTCAAATAAAAATGAAAGCCCAACATATCAAAACTTATGGGATGCAGCGAAGGCAGTACTCAGAGGGAAACTGACAGCAATAAATGCCTACATGAAGAAAGAAAAGATCTCAAATCAACAGCCTAACTTGACCACTCCACGAACTAGAAAGAGAGCAAACTAAGCTTAAATCTACCGGAAGAAAGGAAATGACAAAGAGCAGAGCAGAAATAAATAAAACTGAAAACAGAAAAAACAGAGAGAATCAATAAAACCAGAAGTTGGTTCTTTGAAAAGATCAATAAAATTGACAAACATTTAGCCAGACTGACAAAGAAGAGAAACGACACAAATAACCAAAATAAAAAAAGAGGGAACGTTACAACTGACCTGATAGAAATAAAGAGAATTATGACAGAATATTATGAACAACTGCATGGCAACAAAGTAGATAACCCAGATGAAATGGACAAATTCTTAGAAGCATACAACCTACTCAAACTGAATCAAGTGGAAATAGAAAGTATCAACAGATCCATAACAAGAGATCGAATCAGTAATCAAAAACCATTCAACAAAAAAACAGTCCTGGACCAGATGGCTTCACTAAGGAATTCTACCAAACATTTATAGAAGAAATGTCACCAACACTGTTTAAATTCTTCCAAAAGACAGAAGGAAGGACTACTTTCTAATTCATTCTATGAAGCACACATAACTCTGTTTCTCAAACCAAAAACACAAGAAAAGAAAATTACAGGCCAATAACTCTTATCAATATAGATGCAAAAATCCTCACTAAAATACTAGTAAACAGAATCCAACAGCATATTAAAAGTCATACTCCATGGCCAAGTGTGATTTGTCCTAGGAATGCAGGGATGGTTCTACATTAGAAAATCAATCAACATAATATACCACAGCAATAGAACAAAGGAAAGGAACAACATACTCATCTATATGGAGGCAGAAAAACCATTTGATAAAATCCAGTACCCCTTTCTTGATGAAAACTCTAAAGAAGACTGGAATAGAAGGGAAATTCCTCAATATGATTCAAGGCATATACGAAAAGTCAACACTCAACATTATAGTAATGGAGAAAGACTGAGCACTTTCCCTTTGAAATTGGGTACAGGACAAGAAGGCCTGCTCTCATCACTTCTACTCAATATTGTATTAGAAGTCCTAGCCCAAGCAATAAGACAAGAAAAAGAAGTAAAAGTTATCTAGACTGGAAAAGAAGAAGTAAAATTATCTCTATTTGTAAATGATATGATCCCATATACAGAAAATCCAAAAAAGTTCATAAGAAAACTTCTAGAGCGAATAGAGGAATTTAAAAATGTTGCAGGGTACAAGGTGAACAACCAAAAATCAGTTGGGTTTCTATACACCAGCAAAGAGAAATCTGAAAAAAAAAATTAGGGGAACAATTTCATTTACAATAACATCAAAGATAATAAAATACCTAGGAATAAATATAAGCAGGGATGTGAAGGACTTATGCAATGAAAATTGTAAAACACTGTTGAAAGACATTAAAGAAGACTTAAATAAATGGAAAGATATTTCATATTCATGGATTGGAAGACTTAATATCATTAAGATGTCAGTACTACCGAAAGCAATCTATAGATTCAACACAACCCTGATCAAAATCCCAGTAGCTTTCTTTACAGAATTACAAAAACCAATCCTCAACTTTATATGGAATGCCAAGAGGCTCTAAATAGCTAAAGCAATGTTGAAAGAGAAGAACAAAATAGGAGGATTAACATTTCTTGATTATAAAACATACTACACATCCTGGTACTGGTATAACAATAGACACACAGACCAATGGAACAGAATTGAGAGTCCAGAAATAAACCCACACACAAGAGTGCTAAGCTCATCTGAATGGGAAAGAAGAGTCTCTTCAATAAATGGTGCTGGGAAAATTGGATTTCTGCATGTAGAAAAATGAATGGATTAAGGACCTAAATGTGCAAACTAAAACCATAAAATTCTTAGAAGAGCAGGGGCAACCCTGTCACATCTAGCTTTTAACAATGGATTATCTAATATAATAATAAAAGTACAAACAGCAAAAGACAAAATAAGTAAATGGGACCTCATAAAAATTTTTGTTCATCAAAAGACTTTACCAAAAAAGTGAAAAGACAAGCTGCCGACTGGGAGAGTATCTTCAGAAACCACATATCAGACAAGAACCTAAAAGCCAAAATATATATAAAACTTCGAAACTTAAAAACAAAAAGACAAATAACCCAATCATAAAATGGGCAAAGGACTTAAACAGACACTTCACCAAAGAGGACATTCAAATGACTACCAAACACATGAAAAGATGCTCAGTGTTATCAGCCATAAAAAATAAACTCATTACCATCAAGTCAATTCCAACTCACAGCAACCCTACAGAACAGAGCAGAACTGCTCCATTGGGTTTCTAAGGCTATAAATCTTTATGGAAGCTGCACAGATTTCTCCCAAGCAGCAGGTGGTGGGTTCAAACTGCGGACCTTAGAGTTAGCAGCAGTGAACTTTAACCACTGCGCCACCAAGGCTCCTTCATTAGCCATCAGAGAGATGCAAATCAAAACCACAATGAGATATTATTTCACTCTCACTAGGAAAATATAAAAATAAAACAGAAAATAACAAATGTTGGCAAGGATATGGGGAAATTAGAACCCTTACCCATTGCTGGTGGGAATGCAAAATGGTACAGCCTTTGTAGAAAACACTGTGGCAATACCACAAAAGACTAAAGATAGAACTACCATAATCCACTGCTGTCGAGTCGATTCTAACTTACAGGGTTTAGTGACCCTATTAAAAAAAACTAAACCCACTGCCATTGAGTTGATCCCGACTCATAGCAACCCTATAGGAGAGAGTAGAACTGCCCCATAGGGTTTCCAAGAAGGGCTGGTGGATTTGAACTGCCAACGTTCTGGTTAGCAGCAGAGCTCTTAACAACTGTGCCACCAGGGCTCCAAGAACTACTATATGACCTAGGAATTCCACTCCTAGGTATACACCCAAAAGACTTGAAAGCAGAAACTCAAACAGATACTTGCACACCGGTGTTCACTGCAATACTATTCACAATAGCTAAAAGGTAGAAACAACCTCAATTCCCATCAATAAATGTACGGATGGATAAACAAAATGTGGTACATACATACAATGGAATACTACTCAGCCAGTAGGAGAAATGAAGTCTTGATATATGCTATAATATAGATGGAGCTGGAAGACACAGTGAGTGAAATAAGTCAATCACAAAGGACAAATATTGTATGACCTCACTTATATAAAAAAGGCAAATGTAAAAGAGAACAAAGTTTGTCAATGGTTACCAGGGACGGGAGGAAGGGGGAAAGGGTAGGTTAATGGTGAAGGAAATATTGCTTTGATTAAGGGTAGGGTTGCACAGCCGAATAGTGTAATTGCTGTCAAAAATTTGTCCACTTGTAAAAAGATGAATGGGCAAAAGTTGTATGATAGATATATCTACAACAGTGACAAAAAAAAGAGTAGCTGCTGAGGCTGCTTATGTACAACCAAAAGCCTCCCGGGATTTGGT
>NW_004444136.1:952259-970273 GCF_000243295.1 Trichechus manatus latirostris | reverse complement strand
AAAATAAAATTAAAAATAAATTATATGGAGTATTTGTATTAGAAAACAGAATTTTGTTAATATGAATCTTAATACATTCTTTAGCTATTTAACTTTCTTTAGGAAAAATGATAGGCATATTTAAAAACTGACAAGTTAGAAAATTATTCAAACACCAGAGAAGCAATTCTATTGGAAACTAACGTCAGTCTCACCATTCAGTAACTTAGTAAAGAAGTAAGAACATCAAACGGGCTTCATATATACTGAGAGAGACCAAGAGTAATTCATTAATAAATGTTGCTAGCAAATCAAGAGAAAAGGCAGAATATAGTTTAGATATAATTATTAACAAAAATGCCTTGAGAGCATACCTGTTATCTTTCTTCTATATAAAAAGGCACCTTTCACCCCAGAATAGGGTATTTTGGTTAGTCAAACATTTCTCTTAATCACAACATATACTGCATATGAACTACCAATTTTTAAGAACTTTATCTAAAAAATAATTTAAAACTATATTGAAAATAATTAAACCCAGAAGATTCTTTAAAATCGTTCCATCTCGAGATTCTCATTCCAAATAGGTATTTGACGACATTGAAAAGTTGGTCCTGATGTAATTAATACCATATTTCATCAATTCTAAAAAGCACATTTGTTCATGTATTCAATTTCTGAAACTGGGATACATCTTTTATAATTGAAGGGATCTTGCCATTGCTGTCGGTTTGGATTAAAGCAGAATTTTTCCAGAGAAGATGTACTACATCTGCCTCTGCCAGTCATCTGAGAATACCATTAACCTGACAACAGTCTTAATCAAATCCTCTGTGGCAAGATTTTGTGGCTCACACTGGTGCTATGACTTCCAATACCAAACTGATGGCTTGTCGTTCAAATTCTCAGGGGAGATTTCCTTTCCTCCCTCTACCAGTGCCAAGTTTGAGACTTGCAAGTTTCCTTGTTGTCCCTTTTCTGCACTGCCAGGTGATTTTCTCATTTGTCCTCAGACAAAGGGTACCAGCTTTGTGCAAAAGTTCTTTTTCCTTCTTAGTGGTACATAAAGTATTGGTATTTCTCACCATTTATGATGTCCTAGACTTGATGAAATACAGTACTTTAAATAGGTTTCTAGTCTCTATACTATAGGTTCTAGAACTTCTGTACCACTAATCATTAAATTATAAACTTCTTTTATTACCCTTAGTATTTTCTACTTAAGCCCTTAGCTTTACATCCTGAAAACGTATGGCAAGGTTTCACCATATTTCTATAAAGAATTACATTAACATGTACAGTTAAAAATTCAGAAAATGTCTATTTATAATTTATTTCTTCAATCTAATTCCTAATACTAAAAACAGGATAACTTATGATGATTTTCCCATTTCTAATTAAAAAAACAAACTTTTAGCTTTTTCCTCCAAATATTTAGAATCCTAAAACTTAGAAGGGCAACTTATAAAGAAGACATACAGGATCTGCCTCTGAATTACTCAGAACAATGGAGTCCATTCTCCAGTGAAACCTGTGAGAGCCAGGACACGACAGGACCACTTGGTTTTACAAGGTTTCCACCTTTGACAGGGTGCGGTCTTACCACTTTTCTATCACTTGTTTTAGTGGAATATATTTGAGTTTTCCTCTCTGACAGGTTTCCATCTTACACAGATTTAGCTGTATTTAGATTTGAAATATCAAAAGTGTTGTCATCTTTCTAACCAATTATTACAAAAGAGCCTCCATTTTCCTTAATAATTCATTCAGTACAGAGGACAAAACTGAAACTCAGTAAGGTAAGATAAATAATCCTCTCTCAAAGATGCATATGATTGTTCCCCTTAAATACAGAACCCTAATAATTAATTCTTTCCAAAAACTGGAACAGAGTCCAACAGCAATACATTCATGAGGAAAAAATGCAAAGTACATGGTAATGCAGCAAGATTATACAGCAAAGAAAGGGTATAAGGAAAAACGACCTTAAAATGATTCAATTATATGTTTTAAGACAATCCCACAATCTGGATGACCAGACTGTAAAGAACTCATTTCACTGATCACAGTTGACCTGTCCTACTTAGCAAAAGGAAACTTTTGAGATAGTTTGGTTTCCTTTATGATCAACTTGCACGAAAGGCCACCTTTGATAACAGCTGACATTTATTAAGTACGTAACTTCTCATTAAATGTTTGTGACTACTTTTAATTATCACTATTATTTTATTTTACAGATGAGGAAATTGAGGCTTAGAAATCTTAAACACATGTCCATGGCCACCCAGCTCCTGTGCTAAAACTGGTAACCCCGATCTGCTATCAGCTGGTGCCTACCAGCATCAGACATTTACCACTACGGCCTCTGGGAAAGCAAGACGGTCAAGCTCCAACCGAGAAAGACAGACACCAATTCTAATGACCCTACAAAGGGCTCAGAGGGGGAACAAATGATAAGGACATGTAGAAAGGTAATGAATAGTTGACCTACACAAATCAACTTTAATTATTATAGTTAATGCTTCTTTAAATAAAGAGCATTCAAAACATATTTACGGCCTATATAGTTTCTTTGGAAAATATTAAATTAGTTTTTATTCATAACAATTCTTTCATGTATATTACACTGGTTGGATTTCAGTGTATATAAACCCCTGACACACACTCACAGCACACACACTCACAGCACACACTTAAGTATATACACATGTATAGACTATAACAGTGAATTATTACTGTTTTCAACATGATTTGGGCTGAAGGTGTATTGTGAACACACAATGTTCCTGACATGTCACTTCATCTGAACTGTCTCCATCAGTGAGAAAAATTATAAGAAAAATAAAAGGAATTTACTTTTCTCTGTGACTTTTCTGAAGTAGCAGAAGAGTGTTTTAAGCTTCTCTGGTTTCCTTGATGAACGTCCTTCAAACAACCTGAAAGAGATCAAAAATAAACAAGGTGGAAGATGATTTAAAATGTCTTAATGATTCACGAAAAAACGAAATCTATATTTTTATCAAGGATTAAAAGGAACAATTCTCCTAGGACACAAGTGCGTAATGATAGAGAACTGAAACTGGTTTGGATTCAAATGGCATCTGGAGAGGTCTGAAACCAACTTAACCCAGGCTTCTTCAAAGTTGTACAAGTCAGAGGCTCTCTCTAACACTCTCATTTCTCCAATACATCTTGCCCAGGGAGAGGTACCAGCTGGCTCCCCAAAGTCAATTAGGGTCAGCAAGTTAATACATGGCTGTTTCCCAAAGGCAAATACTATTTATAATTCATAATATTACTAGGTAGTTAAATGACTGAACAAAAATGGCATCTGAAAAAAATCCACATCTGATTGTGCTGGACACGGAGAAGAAAAGGGTAGGTATGATAAGATATTGAGGGTAATTAGCCTTGGTAATTAAACAAATACGCCCTTTGCATGGTAACAAAAACAGTAAACAGTGCCTACTCTGTGTCATCTAGTTTCCAGCAACCTGGGCTTGCATTACTTAATTCAGTTTTCTTTGAAATGACATGGCATTGTTATTAGTAACACATAATGCAATTTATCCTGAGGAAAGAAAAGCAGGGCTGTAGAAGCATGTGACCTGAGTAAGTAGTTCACTAAAAGATTTCAAACACAAAAGCATGCTTTCGGGCGTGAGATCTAATTTTCCAAAGGCATTTAAAAACTATGGAGAGATTCAGTGGCTATAAATGATGAAGTATTATTCATCTGTCTCTAATCATACACTCTGGCTTTAAAACCAGAAACCCTCCAAGTGAAAGTCCACTTTAATAAGTGCTGAAATGGGTAAAATTTTTCATGGTTAGAAAAGCAAACTTATGTAACTATACAGAGAGGGAAAAACAAATTCCATGAAGAAATCCTACTGAGCCACTGAAATGAACTAGGAAAAGGGAAGGAAACGTAGCTTTCAAATGATCTTGTTTTTGATGATCTAAAATATGTATGCAGGGTCAATTTATGAAAAAACAATTCATATGAATACTTGTTAAAAAGAATCCTAACATCAGATAAAGAAATTCGTGTTTTAACCAAATCTAAACACTCAATACTTTAAAGATAGTGTAAGAGTACCTGTGTGATAATTTTTACTCCTCTAAAAAAACTTATCTTTTAAAAATGTACACATATACTCTTGGAATCCAGCTGCCTGCTGAAAGAAAGCCTCTTTGAGAATGCAGGTTGCAACCTGGTTTCTTCTGTAACATGTCAACCAGAAGAGTGAAAATTTAAGTTAAAATGAAGAAGCCACTTAGCAGTTTGACTAAACATCCTGTATCAAATAAATAATGAGGTACTAAATGAATACCTTGGGATCTATTGTAAAATCCCTTTCTAGGCTTAATACTTAATAGAGGGAAGCAGTATGAACATAAAAGCAGCCACCACCTATTTCTAGAGATGAACTTATGTACTACGCAATTCAATTAAGGTGAAAAGTTCCTCTTCAACAGAACTGCTACATAGTAAGGAAAAAATGGCTGCTGCCTTTAAGAAACAATTCCCCCCAAAAAAGAAAACACGTCCCTATCTTCTCTGTGTGTTCAGCTGTTCGTAAAATCACATGAAAGTTCATATATTTCATAACCATGATGAAAATTATTAATCTTAGGAGCCATTCAAGACTGCATATTTATTACCCCAGCGATACAGACTTTACTGAATGATTGTATGGCTGTTATTGTAACCCACTACAAATGAGCACCATTGTTTATTTTCCAGGCCCAAACGTTGTAGGTAGAAATCAAATAGAATCTTAATTTATCCTGTTTACAGTTACTATAAGCCTAATTTCAAATCACTATGTAACCAAATATGCCTTCCCATCTTCCTAACCGAGCAGGGAAGTGGGGGGAAGGTGGAGAGAAAGTAGGGGGAGGTTAAGTAAGTTTAAAATCTCGTACCAATTCTTAGACTTGTTGTTGTGAAATTTTAAAGTAGTAGGTCTAGCCACTCAAGTTAAATGAATTATCCTGTATGAAAGCAAGTAAAACAAAACAAAATAAAAAACCAGAAATATGCAGGCAAACAGCATAAGTGAAAGCCTTACAAGAGACATGTACTTTCTGAGGGACAGCGTGTGGGGTGAGGGAAGAGGGACAACACAGAGAAGGGGACTGAGGACAGAGCCTGGGAAAGGGGCGAGACAGCCGGATGCGGCAGGGAAGAGAGAGGACAGAGATACGGACAGAAAGGGTGTTGGAGACAGACAGACAGGTAGAGTGGGAGACAGAGAGACTGCATGAGAGAGAGAGAGACTCAGAGAAAGGGAGACATTCTCATAACACACAAGCACCATACAATTGCCTTTTTCTGGAATGCAGATTTTCTGATTTCTGGGTATGTATATTTGAAGACATGCATGTAAAAACGCACAGAAACTCAGGCCATAATAACCCCTCCACATTTTAGAGGACATTTAGGCATTTACCTGAATGGTAAGCACAGATTTTAAAAGAAAGTAAACAGAAAAAGCCAGTCAGGCAACCTCACCATGTTCTAAACAAAGCTGTTTCTATTTTCAAGGGAAGAAGTCAATCAAGGGTCAGATACTTATTAACTGGTTTTTCTATCCATATATATAGAGAAACATAGTTTAATAAAATCTTTCCCTGAAAGGAATATTGATAACATTACTGGAATTGGATTCTAGACACACACACACAACTCCCATGTGATTTCAAGTTAAGGAGTAATCTCATTAGTACATAGTAAATCAAGCCCAAAGCACTATGACCTCCACTTTAAAATGGAAGCAAGCGATAACAGGAATGCAGCCAGAAAGTCGTCCTTGGCTTTTCTGTGAGGCACTCTGCCATATGGCCCACCAGCATGTTCAGCCCAGGGAAGAGGCAGATGTAAAAGCCTGCAACCTACAATTTATCTCTGACCATCTAGTTTCCAAGCAATCTCAGAAGCATCAATGCTAATCACATTGGAAGCCTTTATATGAATGCTCAGGCCCTGAAAAGCAAGCAGGGGAAAAGGTCAGGAGTATTTAACATAACTAAGGAGGGCTGGAAGAACACAACAATAAATTTAAAAAAGGAAGACTTATTGAATTTATTGACGTCAGCCTCCCACCACATACTCTTACCATTTTTCTTATTCAATCAACTAGCCAGCCGTACCTCTTTTTAGATTAAATACACTCACACACACACAACACCCAGTGGTCAGAAACAGTAATCATAAACAGCAGCTATGTAAACAACAACGACAACAAAATGCTTTATATTCTGCTTACCAAATAGCTCATCCCATTAGTACTTAATTTTTCAGAAGCCACATGAAAAAGGAGAACTTCTGGTTGCTTTCCATTTCTGGAGCTCTACCAGACTGTTTTGCTTCTGAGAGCAGCTAGACATAATGGAAGGCTCTGAAGAGAAGACAGTGTTCAACAAGCCCCAGTTCTGCTGACAAGTTACTTATCCTCTCTGAGCTTTATTAGTATAGTATTAGTACAGAAGCTTTCCTGCTGAGACACTTCACAGACAGAAACAGAGTGAGCTGTCTACAGACAGCATCAGCAGTCACAGTCGCTGGTCCCGTGCTTGCTAGTTGAGGCCTGTTACAGAACACACCATCTCACAGTAAGAGGCAAGTGCAGACATCCTGGCACTGGGGGGCCCTACAACTGGGGAGACAATCACAGGTTTGTCTGCCTGCATTAATGCTCAGTGTTCTGGTGTCCAAAAGAACATGCCATCAGCCAGGAAGAGAACAGGCCTGATGTCAAATCTTCAACGGACCTACTCAAACTACTATTTGGTGAAAATGCTGTTGGGATACTGTAAGCTGAAATCCCTCATGGTTACTCTGGACTGACAAATGGCTTTGGTTCATTTTAGAGATCAAGAATTATTTCTAAGGATAGTCCTAACTAATAGTCCTAATTTCTGACTAGCTATGAGGTAAGAAGCATTAATCTGGTTCATTCAAAGGGAAGCTGTATAGCACACTCATGAAAGGACACAGACTCTAGAGGCAGACTATATCCTGAGTTTGAATCCCAATTCCACTAGTTACTAACTCCGTTAATCTGGTGAAGTTACCTACCTTCTCTAAGCCTCTGTCTCCTCATCTGGAAAATGAGAATAATAATAATGCCTAATTCATAAAGTTGATATAAGGATTAAGTAAAAAATGATTTAGCACAGTGACTGGCACATGGTAAATGCTTAATAAATATTAGCTATTGTTATTAATTCTCATGTTAAAAAAAAAAATTCAGATAATGCTGAGTAAGCAGAGATGCTTGGGCTGGAACAAAGCATTACATAATACCCAGCAAAAAAAATTAATGTTCATTTACATAAAATGTTTGCATGGTTCTAATTCATATTCCCTTCATTAGGAAAAATGGCATGGGCTCTTTTCCTATCAGCCTAACATGCTGACCTCAGAGCCAATTAGCTTATGTCTTCAGGATAAATTACAACAGCACAATGAAAAAGATAAAAGCACAATTACCAAGAAGTCCCAGCATTCTCCTGCCAGAATTGTAGCTGAAAAACACAGATGTTTTAAAATTAAAGCATATATTAAAATTAATATAAATTCTAGTAACTAGAAGCAGAAACTGGGAAGCCACCAACATCAGGACTTGCCAAGATTTCTTGACGTCTATCCACCAACCATCCCAAACCTGTGGGTTCATTTTATTGTTAAGAAAAGAAGTCTGTGAGCACTGCAGTCTCCCAGTTATCAGAGAACTCTCTGTTGACTTTTATTTCTTATACATGCTGAACAGAAAAGGAATGGAAGTAATAGGTGAAGTGGGGGCAATGATAATGATGTCTATGGAGGTATATTTAGGAAGGAAACAGCTACTCTTGAAAAAGATTCAAAAAGTCTGTGGGATTCCATCCTCAAAACCAAATTACAAGAATAACAAAGTAGGAGGACTCACATTTCCAGATTTCAAAACTTACTACAAAGCAACAGTAATTAAAACAGGGTGGATAGACACATAGATTAAAGGAATTGAATTGAGAATCTAGAAAGAGATCCATATATCTATGGCCAACTGACTTTTGACAAAAGTGTCAAGTTCATTTAATAGGGAAAGAACAGTCTTGTCAACAAATGGTGCTGGGACAACCGAATTTCCACATGCAGAATAATGAAGTTGGACCCCCTACCTCACAGCATATAAGAAAATTAACTCAAAATAGATCAATGACCTAAAGGTAAGACATAAAAACTTTAGAATAAAATATAATGGTAAATCTTCAGGACTTTGCATTTGGCAATGAACTCTTAGATACGACACCAAAAGCATGAACAACAAAAGACAAAACAGGTAAACTGCACTTTGTCAAAATGAACAACTTTTGTTCATCAAAGGACATTATCAAGAGAGTGAAGAAATAGTCTTCAGAATGGAAGGCAGTATTTAGAACTCATATATCTGATAAGGGTTTAACATCCAGCATATATAAAGAACTCCTACAACTTAACAACAAAAAGATAAAACCACACAATTTAAAAACAGGCAAAAGGACTTATATAGACATTTCTCCAAAGAAGATATACAAATGGCCAATAAACACATGAAAAGATGCTCAAAGTCATTAATCATTAGGGAAATGCAAATAAAACCCAGAAAGGGGTACCATTTCACACCTACGAGGGTGGCTAAAATAAAAAAGACACACATTAACAAGTCTTGGCAAGGACATAGAGAACTGGAACCCTCATCCATTGCTGGTAGGACTGTAAAATGGTGCAGCCACTGTGGAAAACAGTCTCGTGGTTCCTCCAAAAGTTAAACACGGAATTACAGCAATTCCATTCCTAGAGTTATATCCAAAAGACTTGACAGCAGGTATTCAAAGAGATACTTGTACACCATTGTTTACTGCAACATTATTCACAATAGTCAAAAGGTGGAAACAATTCAAGTATCCATCAACAGATGAATGGATAACAAAATGTGATGTATAAATGCAATGGAATATTATTCAGCTGTAAACAGAAGTGAGGTTCTGATACGTGCTATAACGTGGATGAACCTTGAAAACATTATGCTACGTGAAAGAAGACAGATGTAAAGGTGAAATATTACAGATTACACTTACACGAAACATTTGTTGTTGTTTTAGGTGCCGATGAGTCAGCTCCAACTCACAGCAACCTTATAGGACAGAGCAGAACTGCTCCATAGGGTTTCCAAGGAGCGGCTGGTGGATTTGAACCGCCGACTTTTTGCTGGTTAGCAGCCGAGCTCTTACCACTACGCCACCAGGGCTCCATATAAAATATTTAGAATAAGCAAATGAGAGACAGAAAGTAGATCAGAGGTTGCCAGAGGCACTGGGGAGAAGGGATTGGGCTGTTATTGGTTAATGGATACTGAATCTCTATTTTGGGTGATAAAGTTTTGGAAATAAATGTTGGTGATGGCTGTATGCCACTGTGAATATTATTAAAGAAATAATAAATAATGATAGTATTAAATTGTGACTCATAGAATGAAATAAATATCTCTGAGTCTATCATAATATAAAAAATGGTTGGATTGGAGACCTTCTTCCTTACAGTAGAATTCCAATCAATAAATGTAGATGGAAAGAGGGAAACACAAAAATCATAATAGGTAAACATCAAAGTAATAACTGTTACAGATAAGATCCAAAAGTGGATGCTAAAATTAGTGGAGGTGGGTGAGGGGGATGTGAGGCAAAACAGGATTTGCATAATGCCGAAGTCTCTCCCTCAAGACACTTACTAACCCCAAAGGGAAGGCAGTAATGTTAGAGGGGAAAACTGGCAGACACCGTCTTAAGCAGGTGCTCACCACTAACAAGACATATCCCTTGATTCACTGAGAAGGATGTAACATCATTTTACGGGACAGAAAAGGCCAGCAGAAAATTGGCTGAACTGAAACAAGTAAATAAGCAAGTAGTTAATAGTTTTCTACCAACGTTAACATCCTAGTTTTGATAACTGGACTACGGTTACATAAGATGTGAATATGAGGTGAAGCTGGGTAAGGTGTATACAGGCATTCTTGGTACTATTTCTGCAAAACAAAAAGTTCTTTTAAAAAAACTACATTTAAAAAGTGAAATAAAACAAGTGCACCACTCAACTTTGAAGACAGAAACAGTATGGCAGCCACAAGTGTGACTCTGCTCTCTAACAGTACCTTCCTGCTCTGTCACTGCCCACACTGCCCAACTCTCACAGGCAGGAGATGGGTGGAGGAGGACATTTGCATAAAGTACTAAGAAAGAGGAGAATCTATTATAATAACTTTCTGACGACTTCCCCCTGATATTAGGGAAGAAAACTCACATTCTATTCACAGATGTTATAAAGACAATTCTTAAGTGAAGAAAGAAGAACAGAGACAGAGAAAGAGAGAGAGAAAAATGATATTCATTCGCCAAGAAGAGTCCTTACAATATTTTTGTTTGAGCAGACGACAGAGAGAGTACTCATTTGGGAAAACAGCTGGGATCTAAAACTTCATCAATATCTTCACAATTAAATCAATTCTTTTGAATAGAAAATTAAAGTCAATGGAAGTCAAGTTTCATTCTGCTTTTTATCTTCACAAGTGTGTTTTTCAACCTTAGTTCCATAAGTCTCACAAGACAGTCAGCCTTATGACTTTAGACTCACATTTTATAGGACCTTTACAGAAAGAAGGACTTTTACTCAGCTTAAATATTATATCAGAATATAAAGATTATAATGTACAACTGACATTCCCATGAATAATCAAACTGAAGAGGCCTAATGAGTACAGAGCACTCGGGAGGGGGACATCTGAGAGGATGGAAAGAACTTGGGCCTTGGAGGAAGCCAGCCCCAAGATTAACCTTCAGCACTGTGACTTACGGTCACTAGATCCTAAGTAAGTTCTTTAACCCCCACGAACTTTAATTACCTCGCCTGCAAAATAGCAAAATTATCACCTAACTCACAGTATTGTTGCTGTTGTTAGGTGCCGTCGAGCAACCCCGAGAACAACAGAACGAAACACTGCCCAGTCCTACGCCATCCTCACAATCGTTGCTTGAGCCCACTGTTGCAGCCACTGAACTCACAGTATTATAAAGATTAAATTAGGTAATTGTACATAAAATGCTTGGCTCATGGCAAATTACTACATAAATATCGTTAATTCCTTCCACCCTTCTCTATTTCATTGTTAAAAAGGTGTTCTCTGAAAACATACCGATTGAAGTTAATATCTGGGTAACTAGAATACTCCGATTTCATCTTAGCATTTCGTCGTGGAAACGTGCAGAAAAAAGCATTAGCTAAAAGACTGGCAATCTGTTCCTGCGACACTGTGATGGTATGATTCATCTTCTGCTTCAGGAGTGGTATTGGCTGAGAGGGGAAACAAAAAATACAGACAAGAAGAGCAATAATTAGTTTAGCAATTTCAAAAGCAGAAGCACCAAATTGCATTTGCTAAATTAGGGGAGAAGTAATTTCAGGCCACTCTTGAATTCTTAAATCAGCAATACTGTTAAAGTCAAGGGATGTTTATCAAGGATGATTGGAAAAATGTTCTTGTTTGACGAACTGCAGATTGCTAATCAATAATAATGATAGTAAAGAGAACACAAAACATTATTTATTAGTGAAAAACAAGATTGCTTTAGCAAGTAAGAAGTAAAAACACATTACTTATGTAATGAAAAATTAAAATAAAAGATGAAACAGAAAACTGCAATACTGGGTTTAGCTATTGTTGCTTATGCTAAATTTTGTTCTCACATTAAAGATTGTTGGACAGAGTAATTTTTCTACTTTACTCCTAAATAAAATGATCTAAGGAACATATTGAATAAATAAGTCTTTCTCTCTTATTCTGAATCACACTTCACATTGACAATTTCTTTATGAGACCCACATCTAATTTCATTAAAGCAATTAATGTAACATGGGAAAACTATCAAACAGAATTGGGTGTAACCTGAAATAAGACAGGCATTCACTGCATACTCAAACGTTTTAAGTCAAGGACAATGTAAAACGTTTTTCCTCAAAACATTTTATATATGAAATATCTTCTAGCCAAACTCAAATTCACTGACCCTTCATTTTCAGTATAATCCACAGGACTTGAGTATTGTGTTCAGTGGATTTTATTCTATTTTAAATGTTTAAACCATATAGTTTGAAAGATTTGATGGTAAAACCAAAGACCAACTGTCAATCTACTTATCAATTAAATTTTAAAATGCTCCAATATAATATTTAGAGATGCTTTTTATTCTCCCTTTCAATAATACCAAGAAGTAAGGATACTGGGTATCTGCACTAATTTAAGCAGCTTGCAGAGAACTGTCCTAACCATATCTCCAAGAATGAACATCCAAAATCAAACGGAGGAAAGTCAGGCAAGGGAAATCAAAGCCATAATGCTGTAACAATTAAGTTTTTTCTAAATAACGGGAAACACACATCATGGCTAGAATAAGAGTTTGCTAGGAAGAAGAAAAGGTTAAACTTGAAGTTCGACCATTTCTCTTGGAAAAAATAAAAAGTAAACAAATAAGCAAAAGGTAAATAATTTATTTTCACTACCAAAAAAACCAAACCCACTGCCGTCCAGTTGATTCCAACTCATAGTGACCCTACAGGACAGAGCAGAACTGCTCCATGGGGTTTCCAAGGCTGTAATCTTTTATGGAAGCAGACTGCCACATCTTTCTCCCGTGGAACAGCTGGTGGGTTCAAACTGCTGACCTTCCGGTTAGTAGCTGAGTGCGTAACCACGGTGCCACCAGGGCTTCCTATTTTCACTACAGTATCCAAAATTCTCTCTCCTTTCAGGTCTTAATGATTATTACCATTTCTAAGAAAGAGGAAATAGAGAGCTTATATTCCACCCTACACATTTATTCACAACCCAGCACCGTTTGAAAAGGTGTCAGTGTGTCAATGATTTAAAGCAAACTTATTTGGCTTTCGTGAAAAATGAGTTTTTTAACTACCATTTTCCAAGTTATAAAGGAAAATGATTAAAAAATTAATGATGAATATTTTAGGTTTAGTTGATTCTAAGCACAAACATTTCTTGTTTCCCAAATAACCAAATATTACAATTTTAATATAGTAAATGATTTCTGTTCTCTTGGGGAAGACAAATGCCTGAAAGTTGATGCCTGGGGAAAATGTGAGAAGAGTCTAGTTACTATGAACCAAGATCTTTAAAAAAGTCCCTGTCCAATGCATCTATGTGATGGTGTTTGCACACATATTCATATATATAATAAAGCACATAAAGGGCATAGTTACTGATACTTCTTAGATATAACCAAATACCTCGTAGGATTAGATTTCTCGGTTTAAAGGATTAGGACCATAGTCTTGTGGGACAACTCAGTCAACTGGCATAATACAGTTCATAAAGTTACATTCTACATCCTAGTTCGGTCAATAGTGTCTGAGGTCTAGAAAGCTTGCAAGCACCTTCTAAGATACAACTTTTGTTCTCTACTTGTCCATAGCAAAACAGAAAGAAAGAAATCAAAGACTCAAAGAAGAAACTGGTCTAGAGGACAAAAAGTCTACGTGAACGACAGCCTCATCTACCTTGAGACTAGAACTAGATGGTACCCAGCTACAACTACTGACTGTTCTAATGAGGGCCACAATAGATGACCCTAATAGAATGGGAGAAAAATGTGCAACAGAACCTCAAATTCCTTAAAAAGAAACAAAACAAAAACAGACCTACTGGACCAGTTGAGACTAGAGGACTCCCTGAGACTACTGCCCTGAGATACTCTTCAAACCTTCAACAGAAACTAACCCCTCAGGTCACCTTGTAGCTAAACAACAAATTGGCTCAAAAAATAGTATCACCCATAAGTACTGTGCTCCTTTAGAAAATCACCTATATGAGACCAAACGGTCAAGAATTACTTTAAAACAAAGGTGAGAATGTAAGGGGGCAGGGAAACTAGATTAATGGAAACAGAACAATCAGAATGGAAGTAATGAGAATGTTCCCACATTGTGAAGAATGTAACCAATGTCACTGAACAACCTGTGTAGAAATTGTTGAATGGGAACCTAAACTGCTGTGTAAACTTTCAGCCAAAACACAATAAAATATTAAACAAACAAACAAACCAAAAAAATCAACTTTCTCTCCTAGGCATAAGGAGAGAGGAAAAAGTGATTCATGTCTAAAGGTTATATACTGTCAACTGTGAACTACACATTAAATTCAAAGAACATTTAACGAGCATGCCCCACGCTACACCTGGGGACACAAAGAGGATCTGCCTTCAGAAAGAATACAGTCCAGTGAGGGGAGCTATAGAAACACATAAATCACAAAACAGTGTGCTAAGTATGATCTGAGTGATACAGGAGGATTGATCTTGGCTGGTAGAGTCAAGGAAGGCTTCACAGTAGAAGTAAAAATTAGGCTGAACCTACAAGGTAGTGAGAGACATTACTAAGTAAGAAACAAAGCAGGGAGGGAAAGGAAAAAGAATGAACGTGGAACGTTAAGTAAGCAAATAACTTCCAACATAAACAAGAAGAAGATGAGTTTTAAAATGTATTTTCCCTTTCCAATAGAAAAATGTACTTCAGACACATGCATTAATGAGGAGAAATTAAAATTACATGAAATTGGGAATACCACAGTAAAATGCTAACGAATATGGCACACTGACAAACGTTCAGTGGTTTCAGCTGCAGGTGGCAACTTCCCCAAGCAGGCATTTGGACATGTTGGGAGGTTGTGTTCTGGATGCCCCAATGACTGTGCTTGTGGTTTTTGTGCTGTCCCAACGACATACCGCAATGTGCAGGACCATCCCACATATTAAGAAACCGTACCACCCAAAATGTCCATAGAGTGGGTCCCTGGGAATAACAGTGTTAGCAGAACCCTAGCTAACATCCACGCAGCAAGGGGGTTTTCCCCTAGAAATAAAAGACAAAGGCAAATTCAAATCTTCTAGCCACTGTTGTGAAAAACACAGAAAGAAAATTATGAGAAGCAAAACGAAGCAGTCCCCTACGAAAATATGTCCACATGTTCTTTCATATTCCTCCGTTTAAGAGGTGAAGTCTAACATCCCCTACACTTGAGTACGGGCTGGACTTCGGGACTAGCTTCTAATGAACAGTGGAATTGAAGTGTGTGACTTCAGAAACTAGGTCATAAAGACACTGCAGCTTCCTCGCTCTCTCCCTTGCATCACTCATGCTGGGGAAGTTAGCTGCCATGTTGTGAGGACAGTCAAGCAGCCTATGGAGAGGCCTGTGGCAAGCAACTGAGGCCTCCTGCCAACAGGCACGTAAGTGAGCCAACTGAGAAGTGGGTCCTCAAGCCCCAGTCAAGTCTTCAGACGATTGCACCCCCAGCCAACATGTGACTGCAAGCACAGAGAGAGCTTGAGCCAGAATCACTCAACTAAGCTGCTCCCCAACTCCTGACAGACTGGAACTTTGAGATAATATATGCTTGTTGTTTCAAGCCACTAAACTTGCAGGTAACTTATTATGTAGCAATATGTAATTGATATACCCCAAATAAAAATGAAATAATAATGGATATACTTTCTTCTACCTTTAAAAGTTAAGAAAGTACCATGATTATTTGTTATATGACACACCACTTTGGGGGGCATGAGGAAAGGTTGGGTGATCTTGAGCCATTTTGAAGACTGCCCCCCTAATGCCACTGAGTCAATTCCAACTCATAGCTGCTGTATAAGGACAGAGCAGAAGCGCCCCATAAGGTTCCCAAGACTCTGATCTTTACAGGAGCAGACTGCCACGTCTTTCTCCCATGGAGCAGCTGATGGGTTAGAACTACTGATCTTCCAGTTAGCAGCCAAGCACTTTAACCACTGCATCACCTGGACTCCTTATTTTGAAGGTAAAATGTTCTAAATCCATTAGTATGTTTTGAAATAATAACTCCTTTCTTAAAGTTAAGAGATTATTTAAAGAAAAAGAGAAAGAGAAGTCTGAGTAAGCTAACTTCCACAGTGTAAACTGAAGCTCAGAAATTGAATGTTGCATTTTTAATGTCCTTTTGCAGCATTCTTTCTAGCCTCTAACCTTTTCCTTAATATAGCAAAATTACCATATTCTTTGGCAAAAACTGTTTCCCATCTCTCTCCCTCTGACCTTGGCCATTAGAATTTAAAGAAATTCAACTGTTTTTGAGGCTCAAGAAAGCTATTGAAGAAGTTATATCCACTAACCTGGGTGCAAATATTTGGCAAACAGAGTGCAAGTTTCACCATATCAGGCAAAATGGACTGATATAAACGTTGAGCTTCTGTTTCTTCGAGTACCTGAAAAATCAATAAAATATGTTAACAGCGAATAATAACCAGCAAATAAATGTTTGTTATGAAATTAAATTACATATGTGCTTTTCATGGAATATTGTGATAAGGCACATTATCAGCACCATCAATCTCATGTAAAACTATACTTACAGTTACACTAATGAACTTACAAATTCATTTCCAAATATACATAATTCAACTTAATGCCCTCTGAAAATGAATTAAGTATTCTAAATATCAAAGACCTCTCATATCAACATTCACAATTAAATAAAACACTTAAAAATGAAGAAGCCCACATTCTGCCCTTGCCTACATCAACGAAAAGCTGCTAGACCACCAAGGATTCACTCAGAAGCCCTCAAGGACCCACCTAGAATTTTTAAAAATCATCATAAAAGCCACACTAATTATTCCAGAGCATATTATATGTGCCAAATCTAACCTACAGGGTTGTAAACAATGAGGTTTCCTAATGACCTGAGAATTTTCCTTTTCTAGGCACCCTTGGGAAGTTAAAATCATAATTCCCATATCATAACTTGGAGTACAACAAAGGCAACATTCATGATCCATTTTTGTCTTTTATAATTTCCCATCTCTACAAAGCTTTAGAAATTATTTCATGCCTTTTAAAACTTCAATTTCTCTCTAAATATCAGGGCATTTGTTTAAAAGTACTGAAAACAACAACATTCTTAATTGAGAAATACTACATACACAGTCAGGGTTGAAGTAAATCATTTATCTACTTGAAATTACATTCGAACTAGAAAGGTGTCAGTTATAATCCATCTGATCCCATCATTATTACAGATAACAAAATATGGAGGCCAAGGAAGTTACCTGATCTTCCTAGGCTGATGAGGTCAATTACCAACAAAATCAGAACTAGAACCCCCAGTGTTCTGGCCTCTACCCCACAGCTCTCCCCACTTCCTTATGTCACCAGTGTTTGACACTGATGAGGATACAGACTCTTCACAAATAGCTATAGATTTTCTTTGCTATCAGGAGACAAGCTGAAGTAAAGGAATATTTGTTTATCTGTGGCTGGATGGAGTATACGTGTGAACAGAAAAAGGTATAAAGAAAATTTACCTTCACTCTGGTTTCACAGGCCAGTTTCAACACTAGAATTTTCTTTATACCAAAGCTTTAAAACCCAACGTATGCTTACCTCCCTTTTTAAATCAGGATAATGGGAAAAGTGATATACAGAATGAACAGAAAGACGTTTGCAATTCAGGGAGTTTGGGGTTCAATTAATCATAAACATATAGAAATCTGAGGAAAACCCTCCGTGAGATGGTCTGACATGGTGGCTGCAAAAATGAGCTCAAATATACAAATGACTGTAAGGATGCAGCAGAAATGGGCAACGTTTTGTTTTGTCTTACATAAGGTTGCCAGAATTGGAGGCAACTTGACGGCAACTAACAACAGTGTATAGAAAACTAAGCAAGAGAAAAGCATTAAAAAAAAATTTTTTTTAAAAAAGCTAAAGAGTTCAAAGTTGTTAAGTGGTTGCCTCTTCATAATAACCCTTTTTAACTTTGATAAAAATCAACATGAAATTTAAAAAGACTCATATATTCATAGAAGGTATTCTACTATTTTAGAGCCACACACTAAAGATACTTGCCTTCCTGTACCTGAAAATACATAAACTATATTAGTGTATTTGTTTAAAATATTTAAACTCT
>NW_004444136.1:950480-951813 GCF_000243295.1 Trichechus manatus latirostris | reverse complement strand
TTGTTTAACCACTCACCTACTGAGGGACATTTTAGTTGCTTCCAGTTTTTGGCTATTACAAGTAAAAGTGCTTTTTACTTTCAACCTGCCTACATCATTATAATGATTTCTTGTAGACGGTATACAGTTGTTGTGTTTTTATCCACTCTGTAAATCTCTGCCTTTTCATTGGTATATTTAGACCACCTATATTTAATGTAATCTTTGATCTGTTTGGGCTTAAGTCTGCCATTTTCTTTCCTCTGTTTTCCTTTTCCTGCCTTCCTGTGGGTTATATGAACATTTCTTAGAATTCTATTTTTTATTTAGTATTTTTGAGTGCATCTCCTCGAAGAGATACTTCAGTGGCTACTCTAGGCATTACAATACGTATAACTTATCCCCACCTACTGGTGTCAACATTTTACCAGTTCCAGTAAAATGAAGAAATCTTACCTTCCTTTAAGCCCCTTTACCCTCCTCCAATAATTGTCTTAAATATTTCCTCTAATACACTGAGAACCACAATAGACAATGTTATAATTTTTGAAAGCAGTGAGAGGGCAAATGTCAAACTCAATTAAGAAAACTTAAGAAGTCTTTTTTATTTACCCATATTTCTACTCTTTTTGTTGTTCTCTCTTCCTTCCTGATGTTCCAAGATTCCTTCTTTATGCATTTCCTTTGTTTCAAGAACTTCCTTTAGACACTCTTGCAGTAGGGCAGGCCTGCTGATGACAAATTCCCTTACTTTTCCTTCCTCTGAAAATGTCTTAATTTCCCCTTCATTCCTGAACAATATTTTCACTGGATATAGTTCTGTTTGACAATTCTGTTCTTTCAGTCCTTGAAATATATTCTGTCACTTCCTCTAGCCTCCGTGTTTTGTGATGAGAAATCCACTGTCACTTGAATTGTTTTTCTCTTGTAAGGTGTCTTTTCTCTGTTACTGCTTTCAATATTTTTTTCTTTACCTTTAGTTTTAAGACGTTTGATTGTGGTATGTCTTGGAGTGGATTTCTTTGGATTTACTCTGTTTGGGGTTAGCTCAGCTTCTTTAATTTGTAGGTTTATGTCTTTTGGCAAATTTGGAAGTTTCTGCCATGATTTCTTCCAATACTTCTCAGCCCTGTCCTCTTTCTCCTATCCTTCTGGGAACCCAATGATACAAATGTTAGATCTTTTGTTACAGTCTCACAGGTTCCTAAACTCTCTTCATATTTTTTCCCATTTATTTTCTCTGTTTTTCACATTGTCATGGATTGAATTATGTCCCCCCAAAAATGTGTGTATCAATTTGGCTGGGCCACGATTCTTGGTATTGTGTGATTTTCCTGTATGTTGTAAATCCTGC
>NW_004444136.1:949195-950216 GCF_000243295.1 Trichechus manatus latirostris | reverse complement strand
TAAAAAAGAGAAGTGAGCAGAGAGACAGGGGGACCTCATACCACCAAGAAAGCAGTGCCAGAAGCAGAGCATGTCCTTTGGACCCGGGGTCCCTGTGCGGAGAAGCTCCTAATCAGGGGGAACACTGATGAGAAGGCCAACAGTGAGAGAAAGCCTTTCCCTGGAGCTTATGCCCTGAATTTGGACTTTTAGCCTACTTTACTGTGAAGAAATAAATTTCTCTCTGTTAAAGCCATCCACTTGTGGGATTTCTGTTGTAGCAGCACTAGATGACTATGACACACATTAATATCTATTTTTCTTTTTTAAGACCACTGATTCTTTCTTCTGTCCTCTCCATTCTCCACTGAGCTTAACCATTGAGTTTTAAAAATTTTAGTTGTTGTATTTTTCAGCTCTAAAATTTCCGTTTGGTTCTTCTTTATAACTTCTTGTTGGGACTTGATTTTTTTTTTTTTTTTCAATTCGTTGAAGCATGTTTGTAATTGCTCATTGAAGCTTTTTCATAAGGGCTGCTTTAAAATCTTTGTCAGATAATTCTAACATTTGTATTATGCCAGGGTTGGTGTCTGTTTACTGTCCTTTCTCATTCAAGTTGAAATTTTCCTGGTTCTTGGTATGATGAGTGATTTTTAATTGAAATCTAGATATTCTGGGTATTGTTATGAGACTTTGAATCTTATTTAAATTTTTTGTTTTAGCAGGCCTTCTGTGACACTACACTAGGGATGGAAGGAGAAAGCCACCACATTACCACCAGCTGGGATTAGACATTCTGGTTCCCTACTTGGCCTTTGTTGACCCCACAGGAATGGAGTGGGAGAGGTACCTTCTTACTGCTGGGTAGAGGTCAGAGTTCAGGCTCCCCAGTAGGCCACTGCTGATAGTACTCTGGTGCCCTGTCTTTCCTATGGACCCATAGTCCCTAGCTACTCTGCCTTCTTTCTCCATATTTCAGAGTCTTCTTATATTTGTTTTATATATTGTGCAGGACTTCTGATTCTACTTTTTGGGAGGGGTA
>NW_004444136.1:946289-947456 GCF_000243295.1 Trichechus manatus latirostris | reverse complement strand
GATCTATCAAAAACAAAACATGATGAAGAGGAAATTTCTTCTATGGAGGACAGACTAACTCAAAGAATTGATCATTTTCAGACTATGTGCAAAATATGTTTAAAGAAAGCAAAAAACACACAGAAAACAAACTAGTGGAACTCAAGAAACAAATGGAGGAACAAATTGAGAAACTCAACAAGGCAACTGAATATATCAAACAAACAAAACAAAACAAACAAAAATACCCCCCCAAAACAGACTGCTAGTCCTCAAGAATAAAGCAACTGAAATAGAAAAGCAAGAGAAACACTAGAGTCAAACAGACAGAGGATAGAATAAATGAACTAGAGGCAAAATAACTGACCTTATCAAATGTCAAGAGAAAACAAGAGAAAAGAACAAAGTGAAGAAACCCAAAAGGAAATATGGGATTCAATTAAGAAATCTAACCTTAGACTTATTGGAATCCCAGAGCACCATGACAACAATAAAGGCACAGAAACAATTTTCCAAGAGATAATCAGAGAGAATTTCTCAGACCTGAACGGAGAACTAAGCCTGCAAATACAGGAAAATACACGAACCCCAATCAGAAGAGACACAAAAAGATCAACTCCGCACCATCTCGTAATAAAATTCTTGAAAACAAAAAACAAGAGAATTCTGAAAGCAGCAAGAGAAAAAGCAATATAACATACCAAGGTCTTTCATAAGAAAGAATGCAGATTTCTCCAAAGAAACTCTAGAGGCCAAAAGACAATGGAGCAACACATATGAAATCTGAATGAAAACAAGTGTCAACCAATAATTCTTTACCCAGCAAAGCTGTCAATCAAAAACAAGGGTGAAATCAAGAAATTCCCCAAAAAACAGAAGCTCTGGGAATTTGCCACTATCAGACCAGCTTTGCAAGTACTACTCAAAGGAGTACTCTAAATGGAAAGGCATGAGCATTAAATAAATACTCATATCTATACACAGGAGAAATAAATAATAAGAGAGATCTCTCAAAAAAACGCAAAATATGGACAATCATAAGGATCAAGTACATGATATTTTCAGGGAATGAACTCAATAATTAAATCTCGCCAACAATACAACATTAAGTTTGTAAGAAGCAAGCACAAAGTAAACTTAACAAATATAGGTTGTATATTGATGTTAATGGAGACACAACAACAAAAA
>NW_004444136.1:940267-941491 GCF_000243295.1 Trichechus manatus latirostris | reverse complement strand
AACACAGGTTGCTAATGAGTCTTCCTCCAATCCTGATGGCCCATTCTTCTTCACTTAGTCCAGCTTCTCGGATTATTTGCTCAGCATACAGATTGAATAAGCATGGTGAAAGGATACATCCTTGACACACACCTTTCCTGACTTCAAACCATGTAGTATCCCCTTGTTCTGTTCAAACAACTGCCTCGTGGTCTAAGGACAAGTTCCTCATAAGGACAATTAAGTGTTCTGGAATTTCCATTCCTCACAATGTTATCCATAATTTGTTACGATCCATACAGTCGAACGTTTTTGCAGCGTCAATAAAACACAGGTAAACATCCTTCTGGTATTCTCTGCTTTCAGAGATGATGATGATGATGAGCCATCTGACATCAGCAATGATATCCCTTGTTCTACATCCTCTTCTGAACCCAGCTTGAATTTCTGGCAGTCCCCTGTTGATGTACTGCTACAACTGCTTTTGAAGGATCTTCAGCCAAATTTTACTTGTGTGTGATATTAACGATACTGTTTGATAATTTCTGTGTTCTGTTGGATCATCTTTCTTTAGAATGGGTACAAGTATGGATCTCTTCCAGTCGGGTGGCCGCCAGTTAGCTGTCGTCCAAATTTCTTGGCGTAGACGAGTGAGGATTTCTAGTGCTGCATCCGTTTGTTGAAACATCTCAGTTGATACTCTGTCAGTGCCTGGAACCTTGATTTTCACCAATGCCTTCAGTGCAGCTTGGAACTCTTCCTTCAGTATCATCAATTCTTGATCATATGCTACTTCCTGAAATGGCTGAATGTCAACCAATTATTTTTGGTAAAGTGACTCTCTGTCTTCCTTCCATCTTCTTTTGATGTTTCCTGCATTGTTTAAGTCAAGCATATAAGGACAAACTTTGTATGATCCCTCTTTTATAAGCAGATAAGAATAGATATATATATAGAGAGAGACGAATGTTCACTGGTGTTTACTGGGGGGGTGGGGGGCAGCACACTTTAGATCACAGAGACTTGTCATTTTTTTTCGTGATGGGAAAAGTAGCATCAAACGTAGATGTAGTGAGCACAGCACAACCAAAGTGAAAATGACTCTGAGCACATATGGATAAGTACAGGCCTACTGACATATGCATAAGTACAGGTGTGTACAGATGTAAGAACAAAAGTATCTACAGGTACGAGTAAATACAAATATGTGGGTGCAGGCACATATATTCATTGAAGACACAAATA
>NW_004444136.1:937232-938759 GCF_000243295.1 Trichechus manatus latirostris | reverse complement strand
CCCTTTCTTTCTCTCTCTGACTGTATACAGGTAGTCCCCAACTTACGACAGGGTTCTGGTCCGATGACTCCATCTTAAGTCAGTTTTGACATAAGTGGAATACTTTTTTTTTTTTTTTAGTTTTCATTATGACTGCCTTTTATTATCAGTATCTTTATAAATTCGATCTTTACTGTCTCTGGGGGTTGGATACATTACATATAAACTTACACATATATTTTAATACATATGTACATACGTACAAAAATATGCAAATCATAAAAATTTACTGACGATGAAAAAGAGTTGGGCGATGCTGGCATTTTGTCAGTTGCGGTAATAATTCTACTTGTCAAAGTTTCTCGATCATCTGGATTATTCCTGGGAATGGGGATTGCGTTTCTAGCCAGAAAATTAGTAAGAGTTGTCTGAATAGTCCTTTCGTTTCCTTCTTCATATATTTTGCGGCTACATCTCACTGCTTCCCAAATCTGCCTACTGACGTTAGCAAAGCAAACAGCGTTTGGGTCCATGTTTTCAAGCAACTGAGGCCTCTGATTTAGTTCAGAAAAAAACGTTAGCTAATCCTTTCACTACGGGCCCTAGTGGCACAGCAGTTAAAGCACTCGAGTGCTAACCGAAAGGTCAGTGGTTCAAATCCACCAGCTGCTCCATGTGAGAAAGATGTGATAGTCTGCTTCTGTAAGGATTATAGCCTTGGAAACCCTCTGGGGCAGTTCTACTCTGTCCTATATGGTCGCTATGAGTCTGAATTGACTTGACAGCAGTGGGTTTGAGTTTGGGTTTGAATCCTTTCACCGTAGTTCACAAAAATCATGATCTCCATGACTTCACTGTAAAAATTATTGATAACTTCTCTCCTTCCTCTTCCTCATTGTTTCTTTCTTCTTCAGTATGCCTTTCCTCTTCAAAATCCAATGTGTCCTGATCTTTCAATTCCCCTTCTTCCCGATCTATAAGCTGTTCCACATTGCTGACATCAAGTTCTAAATTCAGCATTCTTGCCATATGGACGATTTTTCTACTGATCTCTTCATTATACTATCCTGATCAAATACTTGGAGCGTGTTGACATAACTCCGCAAATTTTTTCCAAATACCCTGCATGCATTTTCCCATAACTTCCTCCCAGGAAGATGTAATCTTTCAGGTACACTTAAGAACATTACATACATCTTTGTGTATTTATCTCTATAAGAGTAAACACTATATCAAAAAGCATGGGCTTTTTTAAAAAGGCTTTTGATACAGGCTACTAATTTGTCCTCCACAAAGGTTCTATCACTTTGTATTCCTACCGGTGCTGTAAAGTATTCAACTCCATACCTTACTAATACAAAGGATGAGCACATTCTTGTTATCTTTGCAATCTGACAGTCAAAAATGACACTTTACTGACATTTTGTGTTTCTCTGATTACTGATGATGTTGAAATTTTTATCCTCATGTATCCCTCTGTGATGAACCACAAACCTTTCTTTTCTATTAATTTTTAATTAAGCGTGAATGCATTCATGCTTTAAAAAT
>NW_004444136.1:924763-934075 GCF_000243295.1 Trichechus manatus latirostris | reverse complement strand
GCGTCAATGTTCATGAGGGATACTGGTCTGTAATTTTCTTTTTCTGTAGTGCCTTTACCTGGTTTTGGTATCAGGGTTATGGTGGCCTCATAGAATGAATTTGGGAGTATTCCATCCTTTTCTATGCTCTGAAATATCTTTAGTAGTAGTGGTGTTAACTCTTCTCTGAAAGTTTGGTAGAATTCGCCAGCGAAGCCATCCGGGCCAGGGCTTTTTTTTTGTTGGGAGTTTTTAATTACCTATTCAATCTCTTCTTTTGTTATGGGTTTATTTAGTTGTTCTACCTCTGTTTTAGTTTAGGTAGGTAGTGAGTTTCCAGAAATTTGTCCATTTCCTCTATGTTTTCAAATTTGTTAGAGTACAATTTTTCATAGTATTCTGTCATGGTTCTTTTAATTTCAGTTGGGTCTGTTGTGATATCACCCATTTCATTTCTTACACAGGTTATCTGCTTCCTCTCCTGTTTTTCTTTTGTCAGTTTGGCCAATGGTTTATCGATTTTGTTGATCTTTTCAAAGAGCAAGCTTTTAGTCTTGTTAACGCTTTGAATTGTTTTCCTATCTATCTATCTTTCAAAGAGCCCTGGTGGCACAGTGGTTAAAGCATTCAGTTGCTAACTGAAAGGTCGGCGGTTCGAACTCATCGGCTACTCCGCAGGAGAAAGATGTGGCAGTCTGCTTCCATAAAGATATGCAGTCTTGCAAACCCTATGGGTCAGCTCTACTCTGCAGTATAGGGTCACTATGAGTCAGCAGTGGGTTTGGATTTTTGGTATCCATCCTTCACACACACATCAATCCATGTTTTTATGCATTTTGTAGTAAGTTGTGGGCATCCATACATTTCACCCCTGATCAATTCAGTCTGCATGTCAATAACTAGAGTTCAGTATTTTTTTATAGTGTTTTTTCTTTTGAGGTAAAATTTACATTCAATGAAATACACAAACCTTAACCTACCTGTAATCTAGTAGTGTCTGAACTCATCCAACTTCAAAAGGAGGGAGGAGAATCAAGACCAGCACAAACCTGATTCCTATGAGATAGAGGTCAGACAAACCTCCACTCTCGAACTCTTTACCAATTCTCTCACAGTAGTCCTCCAGACGGCACTCTCTACTTCTCTGTTGGGTTGGGTAATTCACTGCAATGGCCACAAAGAACTCACAAGCTATACTCATGATTATGTGGTTTATTAGGGAAGTAACAAGCTACAACTCAGGATCAACTTGAAGGTAACAGGATACAACTCAGGAGACAGGATATAGTTCATCAAACAGAACAGTTTCCAACCAAGACAGCTCTCAGCTCCTTCTCAGCCATGCCAGCAGCAGGCCCTCTGCTAGGGCCTACTGCCACCAGGCCCTTCGCTTGGGCCTACTGCCTCCAAGCCCTGCTTGGGTGAGTGTTACAGCTCTTTAGCTCTGCCGACAAGTGCCTGGAGGCACCCACCTCTGCCATCAAGACTCCTGCCCAAAGACACTCAGCTCCTCTCTCTCTGTGGGTCAGTAAGCCCACCACAGGCGTCCTGTGCCGGTCTCCTGGTTCCCACTACATCGCACTGTCTTTAGTGTTACAGCTATGTCTCCTGGGTCTAGGAGGTTCTCGATGCAGGGAACCTGGGTCCAAAGGATGTGTTCTACTCCGGGCTCTTCTTGATGATAATGAGGTCTCCCTCAACCTCTGTGGGACTGACCCTTTTACAAGCTTACTGCTCCCACCAAGACCATGAGCTGACCAATCCCCTCGGCAGGTCAATCACCTAATTTGCATAGTAATCGACCAAGCCCTGCAAGGGTTTTACATACCCTATTTGCATAGTAGACTAACCAATCCCTTTGCAAGACTGTGGCCTAGCAAATCATCTTGGCAGAACTATAAACCCAGGGTCAGAAAGTCCATATATAAAAAGAAACCCGTTGCACTGTACTACCATTCAACAAGTTTCAACAAATATACACATACACCTGTGTAACCCTAACTCCTATCAAGATACAGGACATTATCATCATCCTACAGAGTTCCCTCATCCCTCTCAAGGCAACTCCTGCCCCCACAACATCAGGCTACCACTGTTCTAAATTTTTTCACCATAGATTAGTTTTGTCTCTTATAAAACTTCATATACAGGAAACATAAATCATGTACTCGTATGTAAGGCTTTTTTTTTTTTTAAACTGATCGTGATGTTTTTGAGATGCATCTACAGTCATGTGCCGTTTAATGTCCGCGACATGGTCTGTGAAACAGGATATTATGTGATTTGGATGTTGTACAAACACTGTAGTATATACCATACAGTTCACCTTGAGGCATGGCTGGTGGAAGTGATCTTTGGTTCGGGCAGAGAGCATATCCTGCACATTGAGTGTGTGTCACAGATCATTCTCTGCATGAGCTGGTTGGACCCCAAAGGCGAGGCCTCGATCTTGATATTTGGGTGGACTTAATAACAGAAGGACCTAGTCAAGATGATCATGAACTTGGGTGACTATCACTGCCAGCATCAGGTGCAAAGTTCAGAGAAGGGTCCTGCCCTGGAGGCCGGCACCTGGCAGGCTCCAGATGCTGCCCCGGAGACCGGAATCCATCAGACTCCAGAGGCAGCCCGGGCGGCCGGCACCCATCAGGCTCTGGATGCTGCACAGGTCTGGGCTACCAAGCTTTAAAAGTAGTTTATGCCCCAGGGTGGAAGCCATGCAGAGGTTAAAGTGCAAGCCCTGTCTTGAACCTTGTTCTTATAGGTCCTGCTTCTACTCCCTGGGTTAAGAATGATGGCTGTTTTTTTCTTCTTCTCCTGTATTAAATGTTGGCAAACATGAATTTAAAGAGTTCTAATAAAGGCCCAAATTTCAAAAAAAAAAAAAAAAAAAGACCACATATGTACATGGAGTCAGACGTTGACTGAATAGATGTTATAGGACGCATGACTATATACTGTATCAGTAAAGTGTTTCCGGGTCTTGGCTATTATGAGTGAAGCTGCCCTAAACAGTATTGTATAAGTCTTTTTGTGTACACATATTTTCATTTCTTTTGGGTAGGTAAAACAGATAGGAATGGAATTAATGGGTAAAAGGGTAGTTTTATTTTATTTAGTTTTCTAAAGAACTGCCAGACCTTTTTCCAAAGTGGTAGTACCATTTTACACTCCCCAAAACAATGTACGAGAGTTCCAGTTGTTCCACATCTCTGCCTACATGTGGTATTTTTAATTTTAGCCTTCCTAGTGCTCACCACCCATCTGTCAGTTGGTCTTACTGTGGTGGCTTGCATGTTGCTGTGATGCTGAAAGCTATGCCACCAGTATTTCAAACACTAGAAGGGTCACCCATGGTGAACAGGTTTCATCGAAGCTTCCAGACTAAGAAGAAATGCCTGGAGATCTACTTAGCCGATGAAAACCCTATGGACTACAAAAGAATATGGTCTGACTCGCTTGCTTTGGACATGTCAGCAAGAGGGATCAATCACTAGTGGAGGATGAAATATTTGGTGAAGCAGAGGGTCAAAGAGGCCGTGGAGACCCTTGGTGAGATGGATTAGCACAAGAGCTGCAATGATGGACTGGAACATGCAGGTGATCATCAGGATGACACAAGACTGAGCAACACTTAGTTCTGTTGTACACAAGGTCACCATGAGTCAGAGCTGTCTCAATGGCAGCTCTCTCTAGTACCTGTGTACTAATATTTCTTTCTAGATATAAGTCCTTAGTCAAATAAACATTTTGCAAAAATCTTCTCTCCATCTTTGGCTAACCTATTCATTTTATTAACATCTTTTGATGACAAGTTTTTTTACTAGTTTTTTCCTCTATGGTTAATGCTCTCTGTGTCCTAAGAAATTCTCCGCCTACCCCTAAGATGTTTTATTCTAGAAGCTTTGGAATTTCCTGTTTTCTTGTAGAAGCTTTATATAGTTTTAGCTTTTATATTTGGAATTATTTTCAGTACACACTATGTGGGGAGGGTTGAAGTTCAATCTTTTCCCCACAGGGGTATCCAGTTTTTTCAGCACCATTCATTCCCCACTGGATTGCTTTAGCACCTTTGTTGAAAATCAAATGATTGTAAAAGCATGGATCTATTTCTGGGGTTTCTACTTCGTTACAATGATCAATTTGATTTTTTTTTTTTTTTTTTGATCAATTGGATTCTTAAGCTAGTACCACACTGTATTCATTTCCTAGGCCTGCCACAACAAAGTACCAAAAACTAAGTGCCTGAAAACAACAAAAATTTATTCTCTCTCAGTTCATATAACCGAGAAGATGGGCTATACAACGAACGTGACATCAGGATTGGAGGAAAACTCATTAATAACCTGAGATATTCAGATGATACAACTTGCTTGCCAAAAAGGAAAGACAACTTGAAGCACTTATTGATGAAGGTAAAAAGAATGCAGCCTTCAGTATGGATTACATCTGAACATAAAGAAAACAAAAATCCTTACAACCGGACCAACAAACAACATCATGATAAATGGCAAAGAAATTGAAGTTGACAAGGATTTCATTCTTCTTGGATCAATGCCCATGGAAGCAGCAGTCAAGAAATCAAATGATGTATTACATGGGGCTAATCTACAGCAAAATACCTCTTTAAAGCGTTAAAAAGCAAAGATATCACTTTGATAACTAAGGTGCACCTGGCCCAAGCATGGTCTTTTCCATTGCCTCATATGCACACAAAAGCTGGACAATAAAAAAGGAAGATCGAAGACAAATTGACACATTCGAGGTGTTTGCAAAGAATACGGAATATACCGTGAACTGCCAGAAGAATGAACAAATCCATCCTGTCCTGGAGGAAGTACAGCCAGAATGCTCCTTAAGGATGGCAAGACTTCTTCTCATTTACTTTGAATACATCATCGGGAAAGACCAATCACTAGAGAAGGACATCATGCTTGGTAAAGTAGAGGGTCAGCAGAAAAGAGGAAGATTCTCAATGAGGTGGATTAACACAGTAGCTCCAACAATGGGCTCAAAGCTAGCAATGATTATGAGGACAGTACAGGACGGGGCAATTTTTCGTTCTGTTATGCATAAAGTCCCTATGAGTCAGAGCTAATTCGATGGCACCTAAAAACAACAGTTCTGAAGACTAGAAATCTAAAATCAAGGTGTCATCAGCGCCACGGTCCTTCTGAAGGTTCTAGGAAAGAATCCTTCTTTGCCTCCTCCTAGCTTATGGTGGCTCATGGCAATCCTTGGGGTTCCTTGTTTTATAGATAAATTACTCGAATCTCTGCCTCTGTCACCAAAGGCCCTACTTCCTCTGTGTCTCTGTGCTCTCTCCTTTTCTTATAAGAACACCAGTCTTTGGATTTAGGGTCCACTCTAATTCAGAATGACCTCCTCTTAACTAATCACATCTGCAAAGACCCTATTTCCAAACAAGGTCACATTCTGAGGTTCCAGGTGGACACGGATTTTTGGGGGTCACTATTTAATTCACTACACACATTGTCTTGGTAACTGTAGCTTTATTATAAGTCTCCAAAGCAGTTAGTGTAAGTCTGCCAACTTTGTTCTTTTTTTAGGATTGCTTTACATATTCTAGTTCCTCTGCATTTACATACAAATCTTAGAATCAGCTTTGCATTTTCTACAAAAGTCTGCTTGGGATCGCATATGGGGAGAACTGACATCTCAACAACATGGGGTCATCCAGTCTATGAGCTAGGAATATCTCCATTTATTTGGGTTTTCTTTGTCTCAGTAATGTTTTATAGTGTTCAGGGTATAAGTCTTGTCAATTTTTTTTTTCTATTTTATGTTTCTTGCTGCTATTTTAAATGAAATTTTTTTTAAATTTCATTTTCTGTTTACTGAGAGTATACAAAAATTCAGGGCTTTTTTTTTTTTTTTTAAATCTGCTTTAGGTGAAACTTTGCAGAGCAAATTAGTTTCTCATTCAACAGCTGATAGACAAATTATTTTGTGGAATTGGTTGCAATCCCCTCTCCCCTTCCACACCCCAATTCCCTGTTTCCATCTGTTCATTTTTCCTGTCCTTTCCTGCCTTCTTGTCATTGCTTTTGGGCAGGTGTTCCCCTTTGGTCTTGTACACATGACTGAACGAAGAAACACAGTCCTTGTGTGTGTTATTCTTTGTTTTATAGACCTGTCTAATCTTTGGCTAAAGGGTGAACTTCAGGAGTGGCTTCAGTTCTGAGTTAAAAGGGTGTCCAGGGGCCATAGTCTCAGGTGTTCTTCCAGTCTCTGTCAGACCAGTAAGCCTGGTCTTTTTTATGTGAATCTGAATTTTGTTCTACAATTTTCTCCCACTCTGTCCGAGACCCTCTATTGTGATCCCTGTCAGAGCTGTTGGTGGTGGTAGCTGGGCACCATCTAGTTCTTCTGGGCTCAGACTGGTAGAGGCTGTGGTATATGTGGTCCATTAGTCCTTTGGACTATTATTTCCCTTGTGTCTTTGGTTTTCTTCATTCTCCTTTGCTCTGGACAGGATGGGACCAGTAGATATAACTCAGATGGCCATTCACAAGCTTTTAAGATTCCAGACGCTACTCACCGAAGTTGGATGTAGAACATTTTCTTTATGAGCTTTGTTATGCCAACTGACCTAGATGACCCCCATGACCATGGTCCCCAGCCGTCAGCCCCAGTAACTCAGTCCTTCAGGGTGTTTGGATGTGTCTGTGAGGCTTCTATGACTTTGCCTTGGTCAAGTTCTGCTGACTTCCCCTATATTGTGCACTTGTATTTCCCTTCACCAAAGCTGACACTTATAATACAGTGCATTTTTATATACTGGCCTTATGCCCACTTATTAGTTCAGTAGTTGTCTTCCAGATTCCTTAAGTTTTTCTAAAACAATCATGTCAACTGCAAATCGAAACAGTTTTACTTCTTCCTTTCTGATCTTTGTATGTTTTGTCTTTCTTGCTTTATTGCATTGGCTAGGATTTCTAGTATAGTGCTGGAAAGAATAAACGTGGGCATCCTTGCTTTTCCCCTAATCATTGAGAAAAATATTCAACATTTCCCCATGAAGTACGATTGTAGCTGTAGGTTTTTCATTGATGCTCTTTATCAGATTGACATTCTAGTCCTAGTGTGCTTACAGCTCTTTATTGTGAATGGGTGCTAAATTTTCTCAAATGCTTATTCTATAACTACTGAAATAATATTATGGTTTTTCTCCTTTATTATGTTAATATGGTAAATTACATTATTGATTTTCAAATATAAAACCAACCTTGCATTTCTGGGATAAGCCTTACTTAGTAGTGACACTTTTTTGCATATTGCTGGATTCAATTTGCTAATATTTTGTAAAGTCTTTGTCAGATACTAGCATCAGGTGCATATTGGCTTCATAAAATGACTTGCAAACTGCTCCCTCCTTTATTTCGTGAAAAAGTTTGAGTAAAACTGGTGTTATATCTTTCTTAAATATTTGACAGAATTTTATCAGTAAAAGGATCTGGATGGTAACCTTTTTAACTTGGCATATGTTATTGAACTATTCATTCTTTGTCTCTCATGTGTTAAAATATTCTCTACTATCTGTCATGAAATCATTATTCAGTTTTATTATCTTTATTTTTAGTATCTAGATAAGTTGTTGTTGTTGTTAGTTGCCATCCAAGTCAATTCTGACTCACGGCGAATATTACATATGTATTTCCAAAGCACTGATCCTTTGCCAGTTTTATCTTTAGCCATTCTGTCACTTGTGTGCTATACTCTAGGAGACTGAACTACACACACAAAAAAAAACAAAAAACCTCAAACCTGTTGCCATGGAGTCGATTCCGACTCACAGCAACCTTATAGGACAGAGTACAACTGCCTCATGGGGTTTCCAAGGAGCGCCTGGTGGATTCAAACTGCCAACCTTTTTGGTTAGTAGCCATAGCTCACCATAGTTCTTAACCACTATGCCACCAGGGCTCCGAACTACCTGCAGCTCCCTAATATAATCATACTGACTTTATCACTGTGGTCAAATCACAGCCTCTTTGAACCTATTTTGTCATCCATATAATGGAAATATCTATCTTGCAGGAATGTGGTTAGAATTAGAAGGGTAAAGAAGCTTTTCAACAAATAGTAGCTACTATTATGATAGTGATGCATATTTTACCCTCTGCCTTGTTTAACACTTTACTATAGTTAAACTGCTAATTATGCTTTAAGACTCAGTTGATATCTCCCTGTGAAGCCTTCCCTGACTTGCCTAATTGCTCCTTCCTCTGTGACTGTGTAGCCACATGCACTTATTATAGTTTATTATAATTATTTATTTACATATTTTTTCTCCTCTCCTCTAATCTGTAAACACTGCAAAAGCAAGGATGCCGTTTTTTACATCTTATATCCCAAGTACCAAGCGTAGTAATTACTACTCATTATTTGCCGAATGAAGAGTTGTTGGAAAAAAATTTTTTTTTTTTTTTTAATCCTGGAAGTGAGATGGAAAGGATAAGGGCATCTGAAGAATCTCAAAGAAATTAAAAAAAAATTCCCACATTCAAAATATTAGTGGTACACTTTGGGACTAGATGCTAGGGTTTTTCTTCCCAGATTTTCAAGGAAGGGTGTTTTAGGGTAATGAGCACTGGGCAAAAAATCCGGAAGTTCACAGTTACAGGCCCAGATCTGCATTTACTCTCTGTATTAACATAGAAAAATCCCTAAATTCTTTATTTCCTAATCCATAAATAAGGGTAAGTCTACTATAACTAACTTACAGGGTGGTGATGGCTCAGATATAACAGTGTTTTAAGAATTCTAAAGCCTCATACACAAAAGCAAAGTATTATTATCTAATGGGCCAGTTAACTCACAACCTTTAGGGAGCCTTCTCCTTCTTTCATCACCCCCACATTCAATTAACTGCCAAGTTCTATTGACTAATCCAGCAGGGCCTCACGTATTTATTACCTCCTCTTAATTACCACTAAGCTACCCTGACTCAATCCCTCATTCAGTCTCACCTAGACTAGGACAATGACCTAACTGCTGCCCTGCTGCTAGCCCACATTCAATTCCTGTCCAAGCACACCCTGGTGCATCCCTGCTCCACTGGAGAGCTTTCAAGGGCTTTTCACTGCCTTTTAATACAGTACAAACACCTTGAACTAACAGTCAAGTTATCTGGCCCAGATGCTTGTCTAGTCTTATTTAATGTATGTAACTACCTTCTGTGTACCTTACATAATAAGCGACTCGGCAATTCACTCTTCTCTAGCACCTACTTGTACTTCCACAGGTACATTTAGTTCTCGCTTTCCTTCTCATCTCTAAAATTCACCTAACCTTTTAATGTCTTGCTCA
>NW_004444136.1:914114-924325 GCF_000243295.1 Trichechus manatus latirostris | reverse complement strand
TCCTACAGTTTTTGAAAAAGTAAATTAAATTGAATACGGGCTGAACTTTTTATAACATGCCTGAAGCTTACTGGACCTACCTCTAGGGTTTCCCAAGCCCAAAAGACAGGTTCATGTTTCAAAAATTAAAAGAAAAAACATAAGTCAGAATTATTAAGATCTTCCAAATCCACCTATTCTTCAGGTATGTTTTCAACAACTACAACAAAAATTAATCCTTAGAGGAAAAAGAAAAATTCTAGCACTAAATTATGTAAGGATAAAAAAAACCATAACAACCACTGGAGAAGGTGAGTGTTTCCAATATTTATCTGTGCATGACTCAGGCTGACACTTTGAAGAGAACAATGTGACAACTTACAAGAAAACAAACTCACTCATTCCCCTTGATTTCTGAAGGCTCATGCAAGTCTGACAGGCCAACCACAGGGTGATCTCTCATGTGTATCATCCATGACAATTAAGGCTTCAATGAAAATGTTCTCCAAATTTTAATAGTCAAATTTTATTAAAGTCCAATTGGTCTTTTGGAAATGGCCGGTCTAAACTTTCACATTTAAGCAGGCGTACTTGACAAATTAGCAGCTAATTCATGGACCTACACAAGACTGTCCAAAATTCCCATCTCATGGCATCGAAAGAGGAACAGAGTTAATTTGGTGGCAGAAGACAAGGTGATGTGAAAGGCTGAGTAAGTAGTTAGCAGGGGTCAGCAGTGGTGACACATGGAAAAGGACCACGCTGAGCAGTGAGCCCACCGCTCTCTCTGCTTTCTCTTGGCTTTGTTTTATTCTTCAAACAGCTATTAACAGTTTCCCTGTGAATTTTAAAAGTGCTATGAAAACAGTTATAAAAATCACAGCTCATTAAAAGCATTTGAAATGATTTGTTCTAAGAATGATAAATGAGATACACAGTCCTGTAACATACTAAAAGTAAAATGCATTTGTCATTATGATATTTTGACAACAGTTTAACGTGGGATAAGTCAGATTTCTACAGAGACTTCCAATTCCTCCCCATCACTAGTTGCTAGCAGGAAAAAGAATGCTAAGTGATGAAATTTCATTTTATTTGTATTCTCCACTTCTAGAGCCAGGATCTTATTGGCCAGTGCAGGAAAAGGGAGGAAGGAATGAAAAGAGAAAGGGCCCTTCTGCCAGTCTTGACCAAAACCCCGTTTCCTATTTCTCCCAATCACTATTCCGTTTCTAAAGACAGAAATCTGTACTAGTTTTTCACCTTAGAAAACAAGCTAGTGGTGGTTTAAAATCTGTAGGCTTTTGTGGATGGGTGTGGAAATTTCACCGTCATGTGCTCCCAATTCCAACCAATTAACAACTCTAACTATAAGGAGCCCCTGGTGCTGCAAATGGTTAAGGGCTTGACTACTAGCCAAAAAATTGGTTTGAACCCACCCAGAGGCGCCTGAGAAGACAGGCTTGGCAATCCGCTTCTGAAACATCAGAGCCTTGAAAACTCTATGGAGCAGCTCTACTCTGCACACATGGCAACTAACAACAATCATCTGGGAATAAAACCAGTTTAGGAGGGACACCTTCACCCAGTTTTTGAAACAAAATATGCCTGTAATCAAAACTAGTCACATTATTTCCTACAAGTTTCATTAGATTAAACATGAAGAACAGAATTGTATAGATTTATGAAACATGAAGGAAGCTCTTCTCTATACAGTATTTACTGTAGAACCACTGTCTTTTTCATGCTAGTAATAAAATGCACAGAGTATCTTACCTTAGAAAGGAGAAAGGATTATAATATACCCTCATTATTCTCTGTCTGTGAAGAAGAATTTACTTCTCAATACTGCTAAGGTAAATGATTATTCTTTAGGGAATAATCCCACACTGGCCCAAGACACTCTGATAGGTCTTTCCCATCTCTCACTTCTATTACTGCATGACTACATGGCCATATCCATCAATCACTTTTGCAAACACCACCAAACCACAATGCTATTATATACAAGCCAACAGATATTTTCAATACCATATAGTCACACTATTATCCATCTTTCATAGACAGGCAAACAAACTCAGCATGACAAGATTTCAGAAAAATGGTTAATGGTAATGTCCTAGGAGCAAAATGATTTAACCTGTCCAAGAAATGTAAGTGAGCAACAACTTCTATCTTTTGTTAGAGTATTGGTTTACACTTCTAAATTTAATAAGAAGGGCACTAAAGTATAAGCAATGCTTCAAAATTCCTCATTTTTCTAAGTAATTTTCAAGATAGTTCAACAATAGTTTCTCACACTCACACAACCAGGAAAAGAATTTGCCATACAAATCAAGTAATGTGCATACATACATGTTATAGTACTTAATGTTTAATTCTTGAACTATCCAGTATAAATTAATAATAATATTGTAGTCTGAACTTTACTCTCATTAAGGCTCAAACAATTTTCCCAAAAGTTTGAGGGCACCCCCTGGTGGCAGATTCTTTGAAGAAAAAATAAAAATAGAAATGAATTACTAGTTAAAACAAATGCTATTGTAATAAAAATATCTTTCTAAAAAATTGACCAAATTCTACTCAGCGACCCACTTTTCTCAGGTAATATCCAATCTAGAAAAAAATCAAAGTACGATTATTAAAAAAAAAAAAAAGGGTAAGAATTATCTGATGCCTCCTGTCAGGAGATCTCTGACCTGTAGCTTCTAGGCAGAAAGGTGTCAGACACAAAAAGAACGCCAAAGATGACCTATTCCAGTGCTATCCAACAGAACTTCCTGCAATGGCGCGTATGTTCTATATCTGCACATTTTCTGCTGCAGAAAATGTTTTTAGGGTGCTTTTCATGTAATCAAAGAGCATCTCAGGCAACAAGATACTATGCCACTCAGCTTACTAAAAACTTCTTTATAAAGAACAATGGCTCAGCTGGTATAAATCTCATTGTCTCACGCAGCTAATCATTATCCATCATTACTAGAGCAATAAATCATGGGTGAGTACTTTTCACTACTAGTACCAGCACTAAAATAGCGAAGACAGACAAGTGGCTCAGTCCTCACGAGGTGCAGCTACCCCGTAGCCACCATGGTGCTAATGGTGTACTCCCTGCATCAAGAGGATAATGGGGCTATTTAGTCTTTTCAACTGAGTTTACTGCTTGTTTATACAGGCTACTGTAGAAACAGTACATAAATTTGTAAAACAGATCTGACATTCTGTTTTCATTTACTTATTACGTTTATCTTCAGATAATGTATACCACAGTAGCCCTTACAGTGTTAAATACGAGATCTTATACATAGATAAAAGTGTTAGAAGCTTATTCAAAAGGAATACAGAGTTTATTTTTCATGAGTAGGAATATAAAAAGAGTAAATGTAAATTAATTTAGCATCATGTCAAATTCTGTAAATAAAATTAAAAACAAACAAACCAGAGTTAGGTGACAGAGACAAATCATGGCAAAGATTAAAATATGGAATTATTATCACTACTGTAACAGCCTAGATTTCTGGGTAATAAAATCAATGCCACAGCAACATTTGAAAGGAATGGTTCCCACTGCTATTTGAATCTAATGAATAAATGAAAGGTTGGAGTTACAAGACTTTAATGCACTAGTTTAATTTCGTTATTAGAATACATGAGGAATTCTACTGAATGGATTTTCACTTGTAGGTATAAAAAGCTTCCAACCTCTTCCACATTCACAGTGTTTCACAAACATCAGACAACCCAAAATAACCACTCTAATTTCATTAGTGATATCGTGCATGGAAGGCTCAAGTAGGACTCATCCTCCATAATAACTCAGCAAGTTTATATAGCAAGGCATCTACTTCCAACTGATGCAATTAGTTCTATGAGATATGGCACTATTTAAAAGAAATCACAAATATAAGAACATCAAAATATGCCCCAATCCAAAAGCACACACTAACTGAATCAGAGGGGGGAAATTCCATGTATTTCATACAAATCTAAAACATTTAATCTGTTTTAATATTTTAGTGACTCTGATTAGCTCCCTTTGGCTCCTACAGTTCTCGTGAATTAAATTGAGCTGTGAAGTAATGCAGACCTTATTAATTCCAGAGACTGTGAGTCACCAAGGGAAGAAGCCCAAAAAGGTTAAATTTCCACTAAACTCCCAAATCATAGGTTCGAAAGCTAGAGACGTAAAGACATTAGCTGTAGTCTTATGAGACATTCAAGTCTGCTTTCATTCGATTAGGAGTTTGCTACAGGAGCTTTATGACAAATATAACAAGGACACTTTAAAATTTTTAAGCTTTGAAGAAAGACCCAGAAAATAGATTAGCTATGAAGAATTCCAAATCAGAAGCCAAAGAGCAATGTTTTTACACATATTCAGAAACTTACTTTTGCATTACCATTTAAAAAAAAAAAGCTACCCCGGAAGGCCAAAATCCTTATTGATTATTGGTTAAAGAAACTTGTTCTGTGATTTCAAACAGGGCTTACAACAACTTGTTGCCTTATGTCAGCCTTTCCCAAACTGTTCTAAAGAACACTAATGTTCCATGAACTGTTTACAGAGATTCTGACAGGGGAAAAATGAAAAGAGAAAAGAAGAGAAAAAAAAATTTCTAATAATACTCTTGTTGTAAAATTTTTACTATAAAAAAAAGTACACTTGATACAGTTATTATTATCGCCATGAGATAAGATTCCCTTAGTATACCACGCTCCAGAAAGCCAGGAAGCCCACAAGACACCACTTATGCATGACCAACTGAGTGATGCTCAAGTGATATACAAACATAGGATTGTGTTTCCTTATTTAATGACAGCTGATTTCTACAATCTTCGCCTAATAACTTCAACGTATTACACATTTTAACTTGTAGTCACATGAAGAGATACGAATCAAAGCTAAAACAATTTCTTCTAGTCACTGATTTATATATGTGAGATGACCTTTATGGTAATCTCTTTTTATACAAGGTTATGTTGTTTTTTCTCGAGTTTCTACTGATGTTTTGCCAATACGTTATACTTTTTAAAGTTTTCATGGTCACATGAGTTCAAAAAGTGTTATTTTAGTTATTCAGAGGTACAGAGTACATGACTCAATTTCTGGAACAATGAATTACATTGTACCAATTTTTAAAATTTACAAACTAAATATAAAGAACTCTGAAGGAAAAGATGACTTAGGCATAATAATTTGCTCCACTTAATTTATATACTTCAAAACTCAATATGCCCTCTATTTACCTTTTAAAATTAAGTAGCATATAGACAAGAACACAAGTTCATTATTGACAGATTTACATACCCTCATTTATGGGAAAGAGGCTGTAAAAGCCGTTCTCTGACATGTCACAGGACAACAGTTGATATGACAACATGTAGTTAGTATTTTCACAACCACAACAAGGGCAAAAGATGCACAATTTCTAAGTTGCAATAAAGAACTTATTTTGTGTGTTTGATTTGAAGTATAGACTGCATGCTATAAAGTACAGCATGCATTCATAGACTGTGTTTATTTAAAAAGCTGTGGCTCCCAAAGAGTAACATATTACTAGCCTAGTCACACCAAAGGAGCTGTGGTGGCACAATGGTTAAGTACCCGGCTGCTAACCAAAAGGTGGCAGTTCAAACCCACCCAGCAGATCCATGGGAGAAAAAGACCTGGCAATGTGCTCCTGTAAAGATTACAGCCTAGAAAACCCTATGGAGGCAGTTATACTCTATCACATGAGGTCGCAATGAGTCGAAAATTGACTCAATGGCACTTAACAACAACAACGCACACCAACAATTCTACTTTAAAGTCTAAATTTTTCAGTTTTTTTATTTTTAAATATTTTCTTACTTCTCTATCTCTACCCCTCCACTTTTAGCAGCCACAGACACACACACACACATAAACTCATTTAGCTACTTATGGCAGTCTTTATGGATAAACAACCAATAGAAGGAGGAAATAAGATGCCTATTCATGCCTATCTTTTAGATTCCAGGCATAAAACTAAACATGGGAAGGAAGATGAAATAGTCATTAAAATCCTCAGTGTGGACACAGACAGTCCTTACTATTCTGTTTCTAAGATTTCTTTAAATAACTAATCCATTTGCTGAAAACATTTGCTATACAAATCAATTTTAGAACGTAAAGTTCTTAATATTGAATAATATAACATTTTATATTTATTGTGAGATATATAATCAAAAAGTACATATAACATACATGTATAATCTAATGAATAATTATAAAGCAAATACCCATTTTTTTAACTACCATCTAAGTCAAGAAATAGATGTCAGTATCCCAGAAACAGAAGTAACCCCTTTCCAACATAACCCCCAGGCCATTCTTCAATCACAGTAGCTTTAATGTGTTATATACATTTCACAAGTCAATTCACTAAGAAGAAGAAAAAAAAAAAAAAGTACCACAGGTGTCTGTAAAATACCTCTAAAATCCATTAATAGAAAACCTTTTCTAATACATAAGACATTTTGTTATAAACTTTCCTGTGAAAAATGCCAACAGTCACTGTATTCATTCATTTAGAATATAAATTATAGACAAGTATCTGGATTTAATCTTGTGGAACACCACACAGGAGGGCCATAAAACGAAGATTATTTGTTCCTAGCACTTCCAACAGCTGGCAGTGAGGAAGACCAATATTAACACTCAAGATGCAAAAAAACACTAAATAACTGCCATTTCAACTTCGGAGGACCTAAATATATAACATAAATTACAAACTAACAGACTGATCTCTGTGATCTTTGCTTGGCTCTGGCAAAATAATAAAAGCTTAGGGAATACTCCTCACCTCCATCCCAAATGAGGATGTTCACATAGCAGGATTAGCAGAATTCTGGGTCTTGTCCATCCTGTACTGGACATTAGTGTGTAGGCAATAACGGTAACAGGGAATGACACAGTTGATATTAATTCCTCATGTTCTAATGAAGTCTGAATTACAAAATCTCACAGAATTAATGACAAAAGGTATTAAAGAGATAAGTATCAACGGCCCCCAAATAAACTTAACTGCAAAATGTTAACCTTGATATTATGTTAAGTTTGAACTTGATTTTTTTCTCCTTAGCTAAGCAAGTAACTCAGAGTTGAATGTGGTATTTAAGTAAAGAATTTCCAAATTCCGTTACTAAGCTTAAGAATCATTTATAAAGAACCACTCCTACTCCAGAGTGTGGACACAGATAATGCGAAGCAAAGATACACCTTCTCCTCACTTATCGACTCTCTCACTGTCCAACCTTTCACACTTACGACAGCAGTACAGAACCTACTATCCAACTATTTCACGCATTACCGACATGCGTCTGGCAGTAACGAACACTGAGGTGCCAGGTGAGAGTAATGCTGGCTGTGATGGTTAAGGCTGTGTGTCGGCTTGGCTGGGCCACGATCCTCAGTGGTTTGGCAATTATGCAATGATGTAATCTGGCAGTTATGTAATGAAGTCCTCCTCCATTTTGTGATCAGATGTTGTCATCCTCCATTCTCCCATAATGCCAATTTCACATAATGACGTGGTCTTTGGAACCTAACTGTGTTGGTAACTGAGGAGAGGGTGTAATTCATTTATCATTTAAAACCTAACAAAACAACTACTTCCCTTGCATTAAACAACTCCGTTTTCTTCCTCCAATCTCACCCACATATATAGCCTAACAGTGGATGGAGAAGCAGGTTTACTTCACGTCAGTATTCATTAGCTTCTTCTTACTAACCAGGTTAAGCCTGGGCAGTGTTGTCCCCAGGGGCTGCGACCTGGTAAAGTTCTATATTAGTATTTTGGAGATTTAATGGACAGAACAACACAACTGAATTAAACATTCAAGATCTTTTGTTCAGCACACTGACAATGGCAGAATAGCAAATAGTCACTGGGAAAAATAGCCTTGATACTATATATGCATTACACAAATAGATTTCCCTAAATCTCTGACACAGGAATGGCTGAGCAAATATCAATTTGATCGAATATTATGCGACTATTAATAACTATGTAACATGGACAGATCTTGTCAAAAACATTTAAAACATACATGTGTACCTAGCTGCAACTGTGAAATATTACATATATGGGCAAAGGCTTGAATAAAACCAGAGATGAATATTTGGTAGAATTGTGGGGCTCCTCCAACCCTCTGTATGTTTACAAAGTAAAAAAAATCAGAAGGTCAAAAAAGCAATGACTCTCTCTAAAGAACTGTAAAACTATCATCAGCACCTTGGTAATCACTTCATATTTATGATCTACATTAAACATACCCAAACTTGCTATATATCACCCTTCTGGACAAGGTCACTAGCTAAAGGAGAAACAAGGTCCCATCTGAGTATTCTGATTAAAAAGAGGGAAAAAATGACTTCTTTATCTCATAGCAAGGTGACAGAGGTATTTGAACCAATGGCATGTCTGACTGCCATTTCAAGGTACCGAATTTAGTATTTCTTACCAAATTAACCACTGCAACCAGTGGTGTCACTTAGGGACGCAGGGCGTGCACACCACACGCAGTGACACTGTCGGGGGGGTGACACCAAAATGACTGTCTATAAAATTTTTGTGCAGTCTTGCAGTAGAAATTTATTATTTTTTTATTAAAATATCCACGTAGTTTGTTCTAACAACAAAAATATTTTTTGTAAGCCCAACTTACATTATCAATATACCTAACAAGGCTAAAACTCCTGCCAATTGACTTTCTTGGCCTTCTAATGCACTTCAGTGAGAGCTGCTATTACTACCCAATTATAAGGATGCTTCAGACCACGTGGTTTCATCTGCATGCACTACAAGCACGTGCTGTTGTTTTCATTCCTGCTAGTGTTTTTACAGTCGCTGATTTAACGGGAGGAGGTCCATGGAGGGAGGGGGCGACACCATCCCTAGTGACACCACTGACTGTAACCAATTTAAGCCCGGGAAATTACAAATGCAAATGGATCAGCTATATGTTATATTCTTATAACTCTAGTGACAAAGAAAAGAGTATCAGTCTGATCAACATTGAATGCATCAGAAATTACATCTCTGGAAGAATGAGAGGCATTTAGATTCCAGGACACTCTGAAAGTATTTTTCCTTGTCCAATCTCCTGACAGAGGCAGAGGCTTCCATTACTTACTTTATGACTGCCTTTAAACACCACAGGGATGAAAACTCAATAAGGTGACCCTGAAATTACTGGTACTACACCAAGATATAGAATTAGTTTGGATTCTACTACTATAATTATAAAAATTGCTCTTCACAGCTAGCTTTTTTTGCATAAATTGACAAGTCGATCCTAAAATTCATATGGAAATACAAAGGACCCAGATTAGCCAAAACAATCTAGAAAAAGAACAAAGTTGGAGGTCTCACATTTCCTGTTTCAAAGCTTACTACAAAGCTACAGTAATCAAGACTGTGTGGTATTGTCATAAGGATAGATATATAGCAGAATGGAATAGAATTGAGAGAAATAAACCCCGAGATTTATGGTTAACTGATTTTCAACAAGGGTGCCAAGACAACTCAGTGGGTCCAGCACAGTGTTTTCAACAAATGGTGCTGGGACAACTGGATGTCCATATGCAAAAGAATGAAAATGTATACCGACTTCACACCACATACAGAAACTCAAAGTGGATATTCACACGTAGAAAAATAAAACTGGACCTCTAACTCATACTATGTATAAAAATTAACTCCAAATGGATCATGGACCTAAATAGAAGTGCTAAAACCATAAAATTCTTAGAGGAAAACACAGGATCTTTGTGGACTTGTATTAGTTTCTTAGATATGACACCAAAAATAGAAATGAGAACACAGCGGGAGAAAAATGTAGAAACAAAATTCAAATTCACAAAAAAATAGACCAGACTTACTGGTCTGACAGAGATTTGGAGGAACCCCCAAGAAAATGATCCCCAGATACCCTGCTAACTCAGAACTGAAGCCCGTCCCGAAGTCTACCTTTCAGCCAAAGATTAGACAGGCCTATAAAACAATAACGCACAGGAGGAAAGTGCTGCTTAGTTCAATTAAGTACACGAGACCAAATGAGCAACACCTGCCCAAAAGCAAAGACGGCAAGAAGGGACACGAAAACTGGGTGAGTGGACGTGGGGAACCGGGCTGTAAAGGGAAAGCGGAAGAGTGCTAACAAAGTGCAGGGACTGCAACCAATGTCACAAACAATCTGTGCATAAATTC
>NW_004444136.1:909758-914014 GCF_000243295.1 Trichechus manatus latirostris | reverse complement strand
GAGAAACTAATTTGCATGGTAAACTTTCACCTAAAGCACAATGAAAACAAACAACAAAAAAGAAATGAGAAAAAAATAAGTAAATAGACCTTCATCAAAATTAAAAAAAAAAAAAAAAAAATTCTGTGCTTTAAGACACCATCCAGAAAGTGAAAAGACAAACCCACAGAATGGGAGAAAAAAATCTGCAAATCATATACCTGATAAGAGGAAGAAAAAAAACCCTGTTGCCGTGTAGTCAATTCTGACTTACAGCAACACTACAGGACAGAGTAGAACTGCCCCACAGGGTTTCCAAGGCTGTAAATCTTTACGGGAACAGACTGCCACATCTTTCTCTCAAAGAGCAGCTGGTGGGTTTGAACTGCCAACTTTTCAGTTAAGCAGCTGAGCACTTAACCACTGCGCCATTAGGGCTCCTGTATGTCTGATAAGAAGTATATAAAGAACTGTTACAATTCAACAACAAAAAAAAATCACCCTATTTTAAAAAGGACAAAGAATTTGAACAGACATTTCTTAAAGAAGGTAGACAAATGGCCAATAACCACATAAAAAGATGCTCATCATTAGTCAGCAGGGAAATGTATTTGAAAAGCATGAGATGCTACCTAACACCTACTAGGATGGCTGTAATCCAAAAGCCCCCCATTAGCATGTGTTGCTGAGGGTGTAGAGGAACTGAAACCCTCACACACTGCCAATGGGAACGTAAAATGGCACAGGTACTGTGGAAAACAGACCCTGACCCCAAAAGGACAAAAACAAAAATCCTCACAACTGGACCAATAAACATCATGATTAATGGAGAAAAGACTGAAGTTGTCAAGGATTTCATTTTACTTGGAGCCACAATCAACACCCATGGAAGCAGCAGTCAAGGAATCAAATGACACACCTCACTGGGTAAATCTGCTGCAAAAGATCTTTTTAAAGTGTTAAAAGACAAAGATGTCACTTTAAGGACTAAAGCGCGTCTGAGCCAAGTCACAGTGTTTTCAATCGTCTCATACGCGTGTGAAAGCTGGACAATGAATAAAGAAGACAGAAGAAGAACTGATACCTTTGAATTATGATGTCAGCGAAGAATACTGAATACAGCATGGACTGCCAGGAGAACAAACAAATCTGTCTTGGAAGAAGTACAGCCAGAATGCTCCTTAGAAGCAAGAATGGGGAGACTTCGTCTCACATACTTTGGACATGTTATCAGCAGGGACCAGTCCCTGGAGAAGGACATCATGCTTGGTAAGGTGGAGGGTTGGCGAAAAAGAGGAAGACCCCAGAGGAGATGGACTGACACAGTGGCTGCCAACAATGGGCTCAGGCATAATGATTGTGAGGATGGTACAGGACAGGGCAGTGTTTCGTTCTGTCGCTGTAAGTCAGAACCAACTCAACGGCACCTAACAACACAATACCACAGCCAGAGCCTGAGAATTAGTGTTGTTTAAACCAGAGAACTCTCTTATCCCCTGCTAATATCACTCTAGCTGCTGGAAAATTAATCTTAACCAAAATTTGGAGTCCCTGGGTGGTGCAATCAGTTAAGGGCTAGGCACTAGGCTGGCAGTTCAAACTCACCCAGAGGCACTTTGGAAGACAGGCCTGGAGATCTGCTTCGGAAAGATCACAACCTTGAAAACCCCATGAAGCAGTTCTATTCTGCACACACGGGGTTGCCGTGAGTCGAAATCGACTCAACAGCAACTACAACCACCACCACCAAAATCTGCTTTTGCAAGAGGCTTAAATATCTTACAAGTACGTTTTCTTAGGCAACAAATTTAACAAACATGTTTAGCCACCACTTTGTACAAGATACTGTGTTTTTATATACTACTACGTTTTAGAAGGAAATCTGCTGAGGAGGGCATGGTGAGAACTGAAAATGGGAACAACATTCCAGGAAGGTACAGTGGCGGTGCGTGTCAAAGGACTCACAATCAGCATCCCTTCTGGTTCAATAGTTATACTGCCATGAATCTATTTTAAGGAAATAATCAGTAATACCAAAGATTTAGGTACCAAGATGTTCACTGCAAAATAATAACAACAACAAAATAATCAATCAATATGTGCAAGAGGACAGAATTACATTTAAAAAAATAGTAAGAGTGATTATTTCTAGGTGGCAAAATCATGGGTAATTTTTGATGTGGTTTTTTGTATTTTGCAAATTTTCTGGGATTTAGATACTTCAATGGTGAAAAAAAATTTTTTTTTTAAAGAGGCAAAACGAAGTGATTTCAGAGGCAGGAAAGTTACAACACATTTGATTACCACTCTAGACTTTGAAAAGCTATTTCAGAAACATCAGGTATCAGGTTCCTTAAAACACATCTAGAAGAGAGAGAAATGTCCCCAGGTGGCGCAAACAGTTCGCACTTGACTAGTAACCCAAAGTTTGGAAGTTCAAGCCCACCTAGTGGTACTGCAGAAGAAAAGGGCTGACGACCTCCTTCTATTAAGATCACAGTCAAGATAACCCCATGGAGAAGTTCTACTCTGTAATACAAGGGGTCACGATGAACAGGAATCAGCTCACAACTAACAACAACAACAAGGCAGATAAGGTGATTATTCTGTCCATTTAACAAATGAGAAGACCAAGGCTCGGAAGTTATCTGACTTACCCAAGGCTACACAGAGTTGAGACTAAGAACCCATAATTCTTATTCCTAATTCTATGCTGTTATCTCCACCAATGCTGCTCCCTCACCCACCACCAGCAGCAGCAGCACACCTGGGAACTTGTTAGAAATGCAAAGTCCAGGCCCCACCCCAGAACCACTGAATCAGAAACTGGGAGAGGGTGATGGGCAGCAATCTATGTTTTAACAAGCCCTCTAGGGGACTCAGATACATGCTAAATCTGAGAACCACAGCTGTGCAGCACGAAGTCTCGCAAACACTTGGTGAGACAATCTGACACCTCTAAGAAAAAAATGGGTTGATGTGTTATTTCCACCACTGTCAATTGCATTTTCACATTTTCAGGCTCCTTCAAATTAACAGGAGGTATTAACTATAAGGATTCACAAAAATCTTAATGTTTGATTCCTAACAATGTAATTAACCAACCACTTTCTTTTGAATACAATTACTACCAGCACTCCTGGAGGAACAGCACAGCAAGGTCACAGGAAATGAACTGATGAGAACACTGGAACATCACTGGCTAAAAATGCTCGGAGAAGGAGGAGAATGTTCTATGTGGACATGTCATTTGCACGGGCAGAGAGCAGGGACAGGAATCAGAAACATAATTTTTATTAACGTGGACCATTATTTCTAGAAAACATTCTCCTGACCTTGGTAACCCTGAAGACCAATATGACTGATCTCCTGTTGAAATCAAGTCCATAAATACTGAGCACTTCCTGTATATAAGGGACCGTAGGTGCTCTAAGAGACACAAAGCTGTGTATGATACAGTCTCCGCCCCTGAGAAACTTTGCATCTACCAGGTGATGGCAATTTTTCAGGAATAAAACTAGGCAGAGAAGTACTACAAAATAAATTTAAAAAATTTGTAATGGAAATTCAAAGAAAGGTGACATCTCATTTTGGAAGGGGCAGACAGGAAAATGTGAGTCCAAGGAGACAGAATTTCAACAGAGAAAGGTGAAAGAACGGAGGCTTATCAGATCTTTATCCCCAAAGGAAATGAAGGGCGTGTCTGAGGGTGGCATCTTTGCATGACTACACGCAACAGCAGAAAGAGCTCGTAGACTGCCTTGCCGCTGACAAACCGTATCACCCTGGTCAAGAAACTTCACCTCCAAATCACAACTTGTTCATTTGTGAAAGAGAAATCATAATAATTACCTCATTTATCTCACAGAGTTATTGTAACTAATGAGACAGATCATACAAAACCATTACATAAACCACAAAACATTACACAAATTCTGAGGTGGAAAAAGGACAGAGAGGCAAATGCCCTGACATAAAAAAACAGCATAACACATGCTCAGAGTTCAATTCTCTGCTAGGTAATCAAAACTGTGCAATACTGAAAATGTCTCAGTTCAAAATGTTTCCATTTCCAAAATTACTTTCAGTTTTTAGTATTAGCAAATTAGGCATAATTTGGATGACCAAAAATAATGTGAGATGACCAGAAGAGTCAAATTCTAAAACTTTAAAAGAAACAGATTATGTTACATCCTACTTTGGTGAGTAGTGTCTGGCATCTTAAAAGCTTGTGAGTGGCCATCTAAGATACATCTATTGGTCCCACCATAGCTGCA
>NW_004444136.1:908665-909419 GCF_000243295.1 Trichechus manatus latirostris | reverse complement strand
GGGAGAAACCCCTAAGACTATGGCACCTGGACACTCCACTAACTCAGAACTGAAACCACTCCCGAAGCCCACGTTTCAGGTAAAGATTAGACAGGCCTATAAAACAAACAATAACGCACGTGAGAACGTGCTTCTTAGTTCAATCAAATACATGTGGCCAAACGTGCAACTCCTGCCCAAAAGCAAGACAAGAAGCCAGGAAGGAACAGGAACTGGACGAATGGACACAGGGAACCTAGGATGGAAAGAGGCTGTCACATCACAGGAATTGCAACCAATATCACAAAACAATATGTACATAAACTTTTTAATGAGAAACTGAAAAAAAAAAAAAACAAAAACAAAAAAACAAACCAGATTATGTACGAAAGTATCCTTTTTTTTTTTTTTAACTTAGCAAAATTATATGGTCATTTGTTCAGCCAGTCTGGGGAATAGTTCAGCAGTTTCTTCTAAAACTACACTTACCATGTGAGTCAGCAATTGCGTTCTCGGGTATGTATACCAGAGAAATAAAAACCTATGTTCACACAAAAACCTACACACGGAAGTTCACAGCAACTGTAGTTGTACAGCCAAAAACTGGAAACAATCCAAACGTCCTTAAATGAGTGGATGGTTAAACTGTGGAATCCTACTCAGTAATAAAGAGGAATAAACTCCAACTACTGCTCCATGCAACAATCTGAACAGAACTCAAGGAAGTTACGGTGAGTGACAAAGGCCAGTTTGGAAAGGTTACACACTGTTAACA
>NW_004444136.1:896181-908309 GCF_000243295.1 Trichechus manatus latirostris | reverse complement strand
GCATACTTTTACCTTATCCCAGAAATCAACCAAAGCTGTAAAGTCCCATTTCTTAGAATATGCCACATTGTATTTCAGTATAGCATCCTATGGAAAAAGCATAAATAAAATCTTATGATATAGCCAAGTGAAATCTAAGGAAGAGCCTGTCTTCTTTATGAACTACCTCCAGTGAATTTCTTAATGCTAGACAAGCTTCCTCCTACAATCAGCTACTCCATGTCAGTAGCCATGGACATGTAGGATGCACATTAATTTATTATTTGCTTAAGAAAAATGAGATCAGAAAGGTCAAGTAGTGGGGGAAAAACATCATAACTGCATTAAAGTATGCATTCTCAATGGGATGATATTACTCGAAGCAGGTAAAAATGGGATCTTGGGGGATTTAAAAACAAACCAATCAACCAACCAACCACAAAAAACTTAGTTCAATGTACTCCCAACGGTTACACTGTATATAGATATTCAGCATATCTGTAATATTAAAATTATGGCAGGGGGGTAATTAGAAAAAAAGTCTTAAAAGGCTCTTGTGGGGAGAGCGATAATGAAAAAAGGCATAAAATGGGTCTTTTCCGTTTATTAGCAGCTATTTTTATAAGCTACTTATAAACAGTCATCATCCGTCAGCAGTTCACATCCATTACTATTTATGTAGAAGGGAAAAGTCAAAATAGTACGCCATCTACCGGTGTAAATTATAACTGTCTGAACAGGCAGAGATGTTCCCCTGGCTTCCAGAGTGGGGTATGCATAAGACAAACCATTAAGTGTGCAGACAGAACTATTATTTATCATTACATTTGAACTCATCCTTTTTAATTTCTACCTTGATCATATTTTATAATGCATATATTATATAAATAATAAACATGAACAATTTATAAAACGATTTGTATTGGCAATATACACTCAAAAAATTTTTTACTGATGGAATACACAAGTCTGAAAATCACTGCATCGACTTATTACTGTGAACCTTCCAATCTTCCTCAATACTGATAAAGTTTTTAAAAATTAACACTCTGCCAAAGAGCTTCCTGAAAAATACGGCATGCCATAAAAATAAGCACCAAGCATCTAGTAAAAGAAAAAAAAAAATGTATATTAATTACTGGAAATTAGGGAATATTCAAATTCCTTCAGAAAGGAAAAGAAAAAGTATCAACCACAAAATAACACAGCAAAAGCTTTTATTTTTCCCTCACAAGCCATAAAACAGAAGTTTCTATAAGGAACTAAAAAATGTCAGCTAATTTTTCCTAATCTGATTTTAGAACCTCACATAAAATATTAAACATCAATGTCCATCAACAGGTGAATGGATAAACAGTGCATACACCTGAACACTTACTACTCAGCAATAAAAGGGAATGAACTACTGATACACTTAAAGTGGATGAATCTCAAAAATCTTCATTCTGAGTGAAAGAAGCCAAACACAATAGCATTCATACTATATTATTCTGTTTATGTAAAATATGAAACTAATCTATAGTGAAAAAAAGCAATCAGTAGTTGCCTGGGGCCAGTAGAGAAAAAAGGATGGACTGCAAAGGGGCAAAGGGAATCACAGGTTGGCTTCATGGGTGTGTGCAACTGTCAAAACTCATCAAATTATGCACTTAAAAAGATGTACTTCCTCCAAGTTGATAAGGAAAAACATTTTAAATAGCATTTGCACTCTAGTTTTTTAATGGGGTTTTATAACTACCATTAGCTTCTAACTAATATTTACTTTTACTTCAGTCTTCAAGTCTCAAAGTAGCCTATCATGAGGTCTCGTCATTAGAAACACCGGGTGCTATTCTGTATTCTTAGCTATCAATTATTGAGTGAGTCTTTTTTAGTTTATAACTCACAATAAGCACATTTAGTTAAAGCCAAAGACCTCCACTCTGTGTAAATTATCAGACATATCATTTACAGAAATATTTCTGTTTAAATTAACATTGAGGACACTCTTTTCCCTTCTTAAATTTTGAAAGGATTTAACTCCTCTTAATCTACCATCAAATGACATATGAACAGCACAAAGGCCATTCTAGTCAATAAGAGAGATTTAATGCTTCCTCTTCTTCTCAGCAAAGGAAACAATGACCATAAGAAGACAGAAGAAAATCTGGATGGATTACTCTGTTCTGTTGTATCCACCGTAAAATGAACAAGAAAGGGAAAATTCAGATTAAAGCAACTACACCTCCCTAAAGTAATCACGGGGCACCAAGGAAAGGCTAAAGAGGCAAGCTGACCATGGAATTTAGAACAATATGATTATTCCATTTATGCTTAAAGAAAAAAATACTGAAACGCTTTAAAATAAACCCTGTTTATAAGGCCATAAAGGACCTGAGACAGTGTTCCCAAAAGAAGTCTGGGCAGTATTTTCAGGTGGCCTGCTTTTGCATTTTGTGAATTTATAATTGGGGTTTCGGAAAACAAAGGCTAAATGACAACACACTTTCAGAATAAAGAACAGGTACTTCAAATAGGTAAAAATGGTGAAAACACTGAGCCATCATAATATACACTACAGCCCAGGGAACCCTGGCGGCACAATGGTTAAGTGCTCAGTTGCTAAACAAAAGGTCCGTGGTTTGAATCCACTAGCCACTCGGTGGGAGAAAAGACCTGCCAGTCTGCTCCCATAATGATGACAGCCTAGGAGACCGTATTGGGCAGTTCCACTCTGTCATATAGGGTCACTATGAGTTGGAATCAACTCAACAACACAAAACAATAACAACGCATACGTATGTCAAATTGTAAGAAGTCTGGATCAAAGTGGTCAGGACCATATTTATTTGCAAGCTGATGTACTGCACATAGATCACATCTCTGCATCCACCAACAGTTCATGATTAGTAACAAAAGTAGTAAAGTACAAAATAAATACATTTTTCTTTATATGGTATTTTTTAAAAATTTCTCAGCATACTATTTTGGAGTCTGGATCAATGGTTAAAAAGAAAGTCTGTTGCAAAAAAGGCACACTGAACCCAAACTGTGTTCACTGTGATAATGAACACCAATCGAATGATGGCTCATCATGCTTAAAAGTGGAAAAAATCAAAACGACACAGCTGTATAAGCACTATAAGCGTGAGGAGCTTATATTTTACATCTGTACATATGTAATTAACATTATACTAAAAATAAGTAAACCCTGACAGACCTTGAGTTTTTTTTTTTTTTTGGCATTTAAAAGTTTAGTTAAAAGAAGTACAATACAAGATTGAGAAACACTTTCCCTAAGGAATGAAACATTCAAAATACATTATGGTACAACATCAATGTTTTTCATGTTAAAAAAAAAAAAAGAAAACCCGAAGACACAGAAAGGTCTAAGTGTAGGTGGAAAATACTACAAAACCCAAGAAACTATACAGAGCAATCAAGACTCTCAAAGAAAATGTTCCCGTTTTTACTGAAGCAAAGAAAATTCTGCTACTGTTCATATTCATAAAAAGCTTGAAATTTTACATGATTATGGTACCATAATTATGCCTTTGAATTACGGGTGTTGACAAAGAATACTGAATATACCATGGACTGCCAGACAAATGAACAAATCTGTCTTGGAAGAAATACAGCCAGAGTGCTCCTTAGAAGCGAGGATGGTGAGACTTCGTCTCACATGCTTTGGACATGTTATCAGGAGGGACCAGTCCCTGGAGAAGGACATCATGCTTGGTAAAGTAGAGGGTCAGCGAAAAAGAGGAAGACCCTCAGCGAGCGAGAGAGATGGACACAGTGGCTGCAACAATGGGCTCACACACAGCAATGACTGTGAGGATGGCGCAGGACCGGGCAGTGTCTCATTCTGTTGTACACAGGGTCGCTATGAGTCGGAACTGACTTGAGGGCGCCTAACAACAACGACATAGTGCCACAAAGAAAAAGAATTCATATTTTAGATATTAGAAAAACAATCTAATGGTTGCCCTACAGTCTCAGATAAAATACTGTTTTAAAAAACCAAAAAACAGATTACTGCCAAAAGAAAAGATTAATAAATTATTAAACTGCTAGAAGCTAAATTAAGAGCAATAAAAAATAGAATGCTTAATGTATACTTTAATCATTATGAAAGTCAGCTTCCCTTTGGGCGAATATTGCTGAAGTCATAATTCTCTCCTGACTTACATTTAAAGGCATTTCAGCAACTTGATAATTTTAAAATAAAAATAAAAGAGAAACTTGGACTGAAGGAAATTGGATGGGGAATCAAGAAACTGAGGTGTTATTCCCGGTTGTCGGAATTATTTCGCGTGGCTCCAGGCAAGTCATTTACAACTCTCGGTTCTTCTACTCATTTCCCTGTGATGGAGTGGAAAGCAAGAATGTCTCTAAGGAGAGTTCCTCCAGGAAGCAAGTACCTTGAATATAAACAATGCTGTTACCTGAGTCTATTAAGAGCAAAAACGTCTTTGAGAGAGGAGACACAAGGCCCGTCTACAGGAACTATGTGTAAGAGACAAGCATGGCAAAGAGAACATACCCTCAGGTTTTGGGGCCGCGTGAATCTGTTGAGAAGTGAGGTCTGAATGAGCTCCCAGCGGCTCCCTGCAGTTCGCTCACCATTCTTTTAGGAAAAAGAAAAACATATGAGGAAACCATGCCCAAGTTCTTTTGCACCATAGAATCAGAAATCAAAAACCAAGTACAGGGATTGCAACTAGGGTCACACAACAACATGTGTATAAACTTCTGTATGAGAAGTTAACTTGAGCTGTAAACTTTCACCTAAAGCACAATTTTAACAAAAGGTAAGCACTAAGCCATCTTTCAGAGACTAACAGAGAATCAGTTTTGTTCTCACCTCATCCTCCACAGGGTACAAGTTCTGTTCTGAACAAGGCATTTTAACATGCTTGTTGTCCCACAAATCTTTATAATGTGTTGGAAAAGGTTTAGGAACTTCTCCTGCTCGCAAAAGATCCACCTGAAATAGAAGGTAAAAAAGAAAATTTTAAGTGCGTAAAATTTAGGAAGATCTTCTACAAAATGACCTGAAGAAAGTAGCCAATACAAATGCTATATCATAGTAGAGACCAGGCCCTGGGCACGAAATCTCAGAAATCCTCTACAGCTGTTCCCACCTCTTGCTTCATTTAATCAGTTCCTAAGTCCCCCATCCTGTGCTTTCTACCTCCATTCCATCTAGGCCCAAGGCCCTCATCAACCCTTGCCTGCATTATTGTCAATAACCTCGTATCCCTCCCCCTATCTCCAACTGCTCCCACATACATTCATCCTCTATAAGACCCATCTCCCTGCTTGGGAACAACATTAACTTTTTAAAGTACTCCCAGGTTTCCAACCCTTTAATGGCTACCCACTTACCCTCTGCCTCTATGTAAGATTCCATACTGATTCCAAATAATATTCCCAGTTTTTTAGCATATTCTTACCCAAACACTATTCATTCTAGACAAGCCAGCAGACTTATAATTTATTAAACATTGTAAATTCATTTTTGTACCTACATGCCTTTACACATATTATCATCTCTTCTCTTTTCAATACCAATTCTATTAATTGCCACCTTCCCATATCCCTTTATTTGGTTAAACACTTCTTTTGACCTTCATAGGTCAGCTCAATTTTAATTTCCTTTAAGACGTCTTTAGAAACTTTTTATAGGCAGTTAGTTTACTCTCGCCTATTTTACTGAATCATTAACATACTATTGCACGCTTGTTTTTCATTTCCCCACTAGCCTCTAAACTTCTTGAGAAAAATAACTGTTAACTTTGTATTCTAAATATTTAGGACAGAGCCCAGCATATGTATATTTATATGTATATGTGTGTACATATGCACATATAAATACACATGTGCTACTAATAATAAGTGTTAATGTTTGAGGAAGGAGATATTTTAAATCATAAAAGCTGTATGTTTTGTCTATTCTGGACATTTCATATAAATGGAATAGAATGCATGGCCCTTTGTGTCTGGCTTCCCTCACTTAGCACTGTTTTCAAGGTTCATTCGTATTGTAGCAAAGATCAGTACTGCACTGCATAGAATCAAATAACCACAAAAATGAATATAAAATTTCAACTGCAATATGCTATGAATGAGAGGTTCATGGTTTTATGAGGACCTGTGCTAGACAGATTTAACTTATTTGGTGACCTTAGGGAAGGCTTCCTTAAGGGAGTGGAATTCAGCTCATCTCCGAAAGAGAAAAGAAGTTAACTAGGAAAAGGAAGAAAGGAAGATTGGTCCTCAAAAAGGTAACACCTTATGGGAAGGAAAAGACTGTCAAACAGGCAGTTTCATAAAAAGGTCTGCAACTCAAGAGAAATAAATTTGTAAGCCATCTATATATAGGTGACCCTTGAAGCCGTAAGTGTGGGTGAGGCTACCTAGAGAGAGACAAAAGGGGACCTAGGAAGAAGCCTTGAGGAACTCGAACAACACTTAATGGCCACATATAGAAGAAGAGCCCAAAAGAAACATAAGAATTGGCTAAGAAGGTAGGAAGAAAACTAGGATTACTAGTATATGGTGTCATGGAAGCTAATGGATGAGAATATTCCAAGGAGAAAGAATGGTCAAGAGTCAAATGTGGCTGAGTCATGAAGTATTCTTACCTTCATAAGGAGGCCCCAAAGGTGAGTTTATAAAGATGTTTCATGTAATCTAAGGTACTGGTCAAGCTTTACATATAGGGGAACACATGTGTAAGAAAATGCTTTATATGAGTGTTTGTATTTACATACAACCAAGTACTAAATGTAATGGCCACAAAATTTCGTATTACCTTATATTAAGCCAAATAATAGCTTCAGTAGTAATACTTCAACTTCTGTAACTAAGTATCTGTACTTACTCATCTGGCATCTTAGAAGTATGAGTAACTAAAGACTGTTTATTAAATAACTGCTATTATATTACCATATTCAGCAAAAAAAAAAAAAAAATCTAGAAGAATATACAGTACAACAAATTGTTAAACCTGGGAATGGGACTAAGAGGGACTTGGGTTTTCTGAGCATACACTTTTACATAATAGTTACATTTTTTTTCCAAAGACCCTGTATTATTTTTGTAATCAAATGAAGATTTTTTTAAAGATTTTAAAAATGCATAGGTCACTGGATATCAAACAAATAAAAACAACAGTAATTGAAGAGAATAAATCATGATGGCATAGGAAACTCTGAGTTTTCTTTGTGGGGGCTGGGGCAGAGAAGAAAGAGGAAAAATTAAAATATCACTTAACTTCTCCAAGCAATCTATTCTCCAAATCTTCACTGTTAACATCTTCTCAGACACTCAGCCTAACAAACTTAATTTTACAGACATCATCAACTCCTCCTTTTCCCTTATTCCCTATATTTAACAATTCACTTTCAGCTTTACCTCAAAACAATGCACCATCTATTTTGTTCTTTAATCCCAGGAACATTACCCTATCTCAGTGATTTTCAAAATTTTTTTTAATAGCAGAACTCTTTTTCCCCTACAATAATCTGGCATGAAATCATAATATTTAAGTCAGATAAAACTTATTCTTATAAATATAATTTTACAGTAATTCTTACTTACTCTAACCAGGGCTTCCAATCAGTTCAAACCAGCTCAGTCACGGCCAACAAAGTGAAACCAGAAGAGACCCAAATTTTCGAAATCTGGGTGATCTGGACCAGTAACCGGAACGGGAAAAACTGTAAGTCAAAGCTCTGGAATAGGAGATGTGGAAGAGGCATAGTGAGCCCTTGCAGGAGCCTGATACATGAGACTGGATTACCACCAGGACACGTTCATAGCTGCGAGGCTGGCTCCCACCTTTCAGTGTTTCCTCGGCCATGACTGAACAGGGCAGAACTGGTTTGGACCCATGACTCTAACGTAAATAAATGACAAGGAGGCTATTCTAACAAATACAAAACTTGAAATTCAGAGTTATGGATGACAGCTACAGCTTACATCAACTCATCATTAAATTTATGTTTATATCTTTTACACAGTATTAAGGAAATCCTGATTCACATCACAGCTACAATGGTAACAGATTTTTACTTGTTATTTTGAAGTCTAAGAATACTCTTCAGTTAAATATCAGTGGCAAGAGAACCTTGATTCTATGCTCGGCACACAAATGAGTTCTCTTGACAAATTCCGCTGGTATCTCATGTGTTAAAATATGATATCAAGCATTTTCAAACTTGAGTGTGTTTGTTAGTTCTCTTATTACTGGTTTTTCAAAGTTAAAAATGTAATTCAGAGAGGAGGGGCCAAGATGGCAGAGTAGTCAGACGCTTCCAGTTGTCCCTCTTACAACAAAGACTCTAAAAAACAAGTGAACTGATTACACATGACAATCTAGGCGCCCTGAACATCAAAGGTAAAGTTAAAGAATCAGACTGAGTGGCAGGGGCAGGGAGAGATGGTTTATAAGCAGTGAGTAGTTGCCAGACCGGATCCAGCAGAAGCCGGGACCCTTCAGGCTGGATTGGCATGTGCAGTGAGGCAAGTAGTAGCACTCAGGAGGCGTTTTCCACATCGGGAGAGACAGAGCAGAGGAGAGTCTACTCACATCTCCAGAACCAGTGAAAAGCGGTACTCAATCGGCAAAAGGTAAGTACATGCATCTGACCTACCGTGCAGATCAAAAAACACCCCTCTTTAGGAAAAACCTTTCTCCTACTTTCCTCCCCACTCTGTACCAGGTCCTGGGCCAGTTTCAATGATTGCCAAGTCCCCTGGCCAGAAGAGGGACTTGTCACACGCCCTGAGCTATTCTCCTGGCCTTGGAGAGGGAACCAATTAACAAAGTGGGAAAAAATAATCTGCCGGATCCCCTAAGCCAGGAACTCAGGGTAGGCACAGCTCCTTTGCCTAGGCACAGGCATAAGGAGTCCACGACCCTGTATGTCTTCCACCCCTGCATGGACCTGTGTGGGCCCATTTCAACAGCATAGGCCCTCATTAGCACAGTACAGCAGGGTATATACCCGAAGCCTAACTTCAACTGTATCAGCTATATGGTGAAATGGGAGGTTCATGACATTTGACACTGCTCTGCCCATTAAGCAGGGACCTTACCTACCCACATCAGGGGCCTGATGACTGATGGGTCCACCCACGCCACCTGGCCACCCGCAACAGGGATCCAAGAATAGGTGGTGCCTCCTAGACCTTACAGCCAACAGCACTGGGTGCTCATAGTCCAGCTGCAAAACCCATCCACCTATGTGCTCTAGGGAACAGGGACACCCTTTCCTCCCAGACACTCAAGGGCAGCCATCAGCCCTCTGCCTTGCTCAGTGTGTGACCCCTACTGCAGCCAGATACCTGTGCCTATGCCAATCACCCAGGTCTTTCTAGGACTGTAGGTGAGAGCCTGCACCACACACTTGGTGACCAACTACCTGGACACCTGAGCTGAATCCTTATAAGAAAAGTAAACAGACTCCTGGGTTCACATACCTAGTAACAGATCTAACCACCTGGTGACAGGATGTTAGAGCTTCAAAGCCACCAATAATCAAACTAGCTCACTCGAAGAGCCTATTTGGGCATATCAAAACAAAATAAAACAAGAAGCTAGGATACAGTAAGCAAACATAAAATAAATAAATGTAATAACTTATTGATGGCTCTGAGACAACAGTCAATATCAAACCACATAAAGAAACAGACCATGATGGCTACAGCAAGCTACCAAAACAAAGACTTAAAAAACCATCAGGAGGAAGAGAACTTCTCTGAATTACCGGAAGTAGAATTCAAAGACTAATGTACAGAACTTTTCAAGAAATCAGGAAGGAGACCAGGCAAAACACAGAACAAGCCAAGGAACAAACTGACAAAGCAATAGAGAAAATAAAGAAGGTTATTCAAGAGCATAATGACAAATTTAACAGGCTTCAAGAATCCATAGGGAGACAATGATCAGAAATCCAAAAGATTAACAATAAAATTTCAGAAGTAGACAACTCAATAGAAAGTCACAGGAGCTGAACTGAGGCAACAGAAGTCAGAATTAGAGAGACTGAAGATAAAGCACTTGACACCAACTTATTTGAGGAAAATTCAGATAAAAGAATTTAAAAAAATGAAGAAACTCTAAGAATTATGTGGGACTCTATTAAGAGGAATAACCTACAAGTGACTGGAGTACCAGAATACAGAGGGATAACAGAAAATACAGAGAGAATTGTTTAAGATTTATTGGCAGAAAACATCCCTGATATTGTGAAAGATGACAAGATATCTATCCAAGATGCTCACTGAACCCCACATAAGGTAGATACCAAAAGAAAGCACCAAGACATATTAGAATCCAACCTGCCAAAACCAAAAAATAAAGACAGAATTTTAAGAGCAGCTAGAGATAAACGCAAAGTTGTCAACAAAGGAGAGTCAGTAAGACTAAGCTCAGACTACTCAGAAGAAACCATGCAGGCAAGAAGGTGATGGGATGACATGCATAAAGCCTTGAAGGAAAAAAATTGCCAGCCACGAATTATGTATCCAGCAAAACTGTCTCTCAAATATGATGGCAAAATTAAGGCATTTTAAGATAAACAGAAGTTGAGGGAATTTGCAAAAATCAAACAAAAATTACAAAAAATACTAAACGGAGTCCTCTGGTTAGAAAATCAATAACATCAGATAACAATCCAAGACTAGAATACGGGGCAGAGCCAACTAGATATCAACCCAGATAGGGAAGTCACAAAAATAAATCAAAGCTAAAACACTGAAATAGGAAAACAGAGATGTCAATATGTAAAAGATGACAATATTAAAACAAAAAAGAGGGCCTAAAAAATGTAGTCATAGATCTTTCATATGGAGAGGAAGTCAAGCCGATATAATAAAGAAATCAAAGATTGGTTTAAACTTAGAAAAACAGGTGTAATTAAGGTAAACACAAAGGGAACTAACAATCCTACACATCAAAATAAAAAACAAAGACTCAGCAAATAGAAAACACATAAAGAAAAACGACTCAGCACAGAAAATTAAGTGGAACAAAGAAACTGTCAACAACACACAAAAAAAGACATCTAAATAACAGCACTAAACTCATATCTATCAATAATTACACTGACTGTAAACAGACTAAATGCACCAATAGAGACACAGAGTGACAGGAAGGATAAAAAAACACGATTCATCTATATGCTGCCTACAAGAGACAACCTTAGACTTAAAGACACAAACTAAAACTCAAAAGATGAAAAAAAATATATCAAGCAAACAACAATCAAAAAAGAGCAGGAGCAGCAATATTAATCTCTGACAATATAGACTTTAAAGTAAAATCCACCGCAAAGTATAAGGAAGGACATGACATAATGATTAAAGGGTCAATACACCAGGAGGACATAACAATAATAAATACTTACGCACCCAATGACAGGGCTCCAAAATACATAAAACAAACTCTAACAACACTGAAAGGAGAGACAGCTCCACAATAATAGTAGGAGACTTCAATACACCACTTTTGGTGAAGGACAGAACATTCAGAAAGAAGCTCCATAAAGACACAGAAGATCTAAATGACATAATCAGCCAACTTAATCTCATAGACATATACAAAACACTCTACCCAACAGCAGCCAACAACCAAGTATACTTTCTTTTCCAACGCACATGGAACATTCTCCAGAACAAACCACATATTAGGCCATAACGCAAGCCTTAACAGAATCCAAAGCATCAAAATATTACAGAGCATCTTTTCTGACCATAAAGCCAGAAAAGTAGAAATCAATAACAGAAAAAGAAAGGAAAAAAAAAATCAAACACATGGAAACTGAAAAACACCTTGCTCAAAAACTACTGGGTTATAGAAGAAATTAAGGATGGAATAAACAAATTCACAAAATCAAATGAGAATGAAAACACATCCTACCTGAACCTTTGGGACACAGAAAAGCAGTGCTCAGGGGTCAATTTATAGCAATAAATGCATGCATTCAAAAAGAAGAAAGGGCCAAAATCAAAATATTAACCCTACATCTTGAACAAATAGAAAGAGAGCAGCAAAAGAAGCCCTCGGCACCAGAAGAAAGCAAATAACAAAAATTAGGGCAGAAGTAACGAAATAAAAAGAAGAAAAACAATTGAAAGAGTTAACAAGAGCAAAAGCT
>NW_004444136.1:878271-891951 GCF_000243295.1 Trichechus manatus latirostris | reverse complement strand
TAATATGGCCCAAACCACTTTTCAAGTCTTCTCTCTCACCATTCCCCATCCAAATTCTAAGCTTAGGCAAAACTACTATTATTCATTTCTAAAACAAATACTTTTCAACTATACAGCCTTTTTTTTATAAAGCTTATATATCTATCTGTAATTTTCTTGTCTTCCTACCTCAGAAGTTTCTGGTCATCTTTTAGAGCTCAGCTCAAACTCCACAACCATGTTCAATATCTATCCCACCTCTAAACATAAGAAAGAATTCTGAACTTCAAAACACTTAATCTAAAAAGTTACATGATAAAAGGGATCATGTCATATTTTTTAGTCCCTATGAAATCTAATAGACAATAATTAATAAGATGGATGTTTTTAAAAACACAGTAAATGGTGGAAATATTCTAAAACTAGATTATGATAGTAGCTGCATAGCTTAGTACATTTACTAAAAAACATCAAATTAAGTACTCAAAACGAGTGAAAGCTGTTAAACAAACAAACAAAAAACCCAATGAGTTTTCCTTAAAATACTGAAAAAAATTACATCTCGTCATCAGCTGACAGTGATTCATCTTGATTTGTTAAGTACTGTATTAAGGAATCTATCATCGTATTTCTAAATTCTGAAGACTTCTCAGCACTGAGTATGCCTTGGTCTGTTTTTCACTTTAATAAATACCACACTAAATCAGGCTTTCACAGGCAAGACGTCATACCTACCCGAACAGTTACTGTGTGATTGGCAGAGGGTCTCAAGGGAGGCAGTCGTGTTCCACACCTAGGCATTCTTCTCATCTCCTCAATAGGAGTTCCAAGCCATTTTTTATCTGGAGAAAGGTGAGGCGGAACGTATTTAGGGATCTTTCTTTCTGTTCTTTGATGTTTGAGTTCACATTGTTCTTTTCTAAGGCCAAGACAAATGTATTCAATCATAAATTTATTGTTTAAATTCCCACAGATACACAAATACGAAACTTACCCAGACCTTTACTGTTACGGGAGCCCATCTGGCTCTCTCTCCTCAGTTCTTTTCTGTTTACAAGCAAAAGGAAAACATATAAAGTTTACAGTAAAACCCAAGAGCTTGTTCTCAAGTCTGTAGAAGGAATTTCCAAACCCATGGAAATCACCCTCTGAAAAAAGGGACCATGTAAGAATAGGGACACTGCCAAGTAAGTCATGGTGCATAGTACCCACTGCAAATGCTGACCTGTCTCTCATGTCCCTATTCAGTAATTTTAAATGAAGTGAACTTTCCATCACATGCTAGAGAACTCTCAGAAATTATGATTTTAAGAATCATATGAAATCATGATTCTGAGAACACATTTTAAAATTCTGTATGGGTTAACGGCAAAAACATAAGCTTTGTAATCATACAGACTGGGGTTAAAATCTCAGCATCACCACCCCCAAGTTACATGACTTCAGTACATTCCTTAACCCAAATCTAAGTTGTCTCACTTGTAAACCCTGGAACACCTGGCAGGGCTGTCCCTGCGTTTGAGAAAACGTAATACGCAGTGGCCTACGACAACATCTGGCTGAATGCATGCTGGACACGACTACCCACCTGGAGTCCCCGGGTGGTGCAAACAGTTAAGTGCTCGACCAGGAGCCAAAAAGCTGACTGTTCAAATCCACCCAGAGGTGTCTTGGAAGACAGGGCTGGCAATCTGCTTTTGAAAGGTGACAGCCTTGAAAACTCTATGGAGCCATTCGACTGTGCACACACGAGGTCGCCGTGAGTCAGAAAAGACTGGATGGCAACCAACAACAACTATCAGTCTAATATTTTCATGTTCTGGTAATTCCATAAATTTTAGAAAGAAGCTTATGAAACTAAAAAATCTGATTTCCAATATTTATTTTACTTCCTGTTTTTGCCCGTTTAAGAATTTAAAATTTTGAGTCTAGGTTTAAACTCACATAAATAGTTAAAACAAGAAACCCAACTAGGTATTTCTTTGCTTCACTATAAATCATGACTTTGTTAAACCTCCTTACAAAACTATAAAATGAATTACACTATTGAAGAGAGATATCCCTGATGGAAAAAATTACCTTTTGTCCTCTGCTTTGGACATTCTTGGAAAATGATCTGTGATTTTAGAATCCTTTTTTCCAGGTTGCTTAGAATTTCTACATTCTACATTCAGAGTGGGAGTACTTCCAGGTAGTCTGGCATTTACATCATTTATTCCAGTGCAACTCTCTCCACCTTCAAACTGGAAATGTAATCTTACTTCCCCTCCCTTAGTAGAGTGCTGTTTCCTAGTCTGAGTGTCAATTTCTCTTGCTTGAAACCTTGAAGGTTTATCTGCTGTTTGGGAAGAAGGGCCATCTTCCTGTTCATCAGAACCTGGACTTGGTTCTTCATCTCCTTCAGAGTCCTGACAACTATTTTTGGAATTATCTACGTCCATTGGTGACTCGGGTTCACTTTCCTTCTCAAGTGGAAGAGAATTTCCTAGGCTACTTTCCTGTCCTCTCAATTTGTTGGCATTTTTCGGTGCAGTTCTGATGTCCTCTGACCCAACATCTGACAATGGACTCTCTGGCACGCCTATCTCTTCTTGCTGACAACTTGCACATTCTTCCACAGCATGACAAGACTTGCTGAACTTCTGGTTGCTTCTGGCTTCTCTGGCCAGTTCACCTTCAGCGGTCTGCTTTGCATTTGCAAACTTTACAGGTGTCAAAAACTGCTGATTATCTCTATTTTCTTCACTATCCGTGTCACTGTGGTCATCATTTTGGGGTGACTGATCAACATTAGCATTACTGAACTGCTCTGGTACCAGAGTTACTGTTGGAGGGTCACTTTCCAAAAGCTGCTCCATATGTTTGCCTTCATTTTGCCACTTACACGTAGTTGCAGTCTGATGCTGGTTCAAATACTGTGTAGTTTTTTCAATGGGTGATTTAGCAAGATTTAACTGAGAAACATTTTCTAATTTTTCCATGTTTTGTTGGTAAAAGTTATCTTTTTGTATAGAACTCATCATGGATTCTACTCTCGTATTGTTGTTTTCTTTACTATGCAAGCTGTAAGAGAATAGAAAGAACTAAAAACAACTTATGGTACAAGAAGAATCACTGGCCCAACCACACACCCACAATGTCCCAGCAATAATTAAACTGCGTATGGTTACCTGAGCACGCATCACGCCCAATCATGACTCCATGTCTTGGCACATGGGGCTATAATGCCCTTCCCCCAACTGCGAGCCTGGCAAACACCTGCCCTTCCTTCAAGTCTTAAACATCACTCACTTCCTTGTGCAGTCTTTCCTGATGGCCCACGGGTAAAGCTGATCATTTCTTCTACATGCTAACTACCACTGTACCTTGTTCATACCTTTACTGCTGCACATACCAACTATGCAATAATCTTGTGTTTCTGTGTCTGTCACCACCACTACACTGTAAGCATCCTGAAATCAGAGGCTATTCCTCTGTCATCTCTGTATCCCAAGGATACTGGAGAGTTCCTAGCACATAGGAGACTCTAAAAATTCATTAATTACAAGTTGAATGAATGAATGAATGTAGGAAAAAAAATGGGAAAGGGAGGAGAGAAAATAGCATGAAGCAAAATAAAACATCCATGTAGGACATTATTTATTTCTCTATATAGGCATGTTTATATACCTTTCTGATTCAGCAGTCTTGATTCCTTTAGTGTCCATCCAACTTGTAATAGGCTTTTGTTTGAGAACTGTAAAAAAAAAAACAAATAATAATAATAATAAATAATGCATATGCCTACATTCCTTCAAATAGAAAATATCTATAGCATATAATACACACAAGGTATTGTGCTAGGTTCTATGGGTTAAACAAAGATTAATCACACCCTTCCACACTCAAGTAATAGAAGCTAAGACAAAAACAAAAACATAAATACATGTGGCACAGGGTGGAAAAAGCTTCCCCTGAAGAGTTGGTATGGTCTAAGGGAGAAGAGCACAGGCTCTGCAATCAGGCCACTAGGATTCAGATCCTAGTTCTCACACTGACTTCCATATTGTGAGAGGTAATTTCTGTCTCTCAGATTCCTTATCTGTAAAACATGAAATTAGCAGTACCTGTCACGGGATTATTTTGAGGTTTAAATAATTTATGTCACACGTTTAAGGCACTATCCAGTATACGAAAGGTACTCAGTGAACTATCTGTATTATTAAAAGAAGTCCTGATAAGAAATTAAACTATTTCTGAGGTAAAGACTTTCTCTGTTCTGAGGGAACAGGAGTGAGTATAACTGGTCAGGTTTCCTGGAAGAGGTGGTGCTTGAGTTTTGCCTTGAAGGATAAGCATGTAGTCAGTCAGATAGGGAGAAAATCATAAGCAAAAGCACCAATGGCGGGGAAATATGAAGAATTTAGAAAGAAAGCAACAGAAAATATGGTTGAAAAGTCAGGGAGGACCACATAACAGAGGTCCCTGAATCACCCACAAAAGAAGGTACACAACAGTGTTGGAAATCACACCTAGAGTCATGATTATAGAATTGAGATCTAGGAGCCTCAGAGCCGATTATTAATGGATGTTTGCAGCTGTTTCTTCTCATTTTGAGTCTTGCCACATCAGTAGATGAAGATCCTGAAAGCTTGACTCCATCCACGTCATTAAGGTCTCTACTTTGAGGAGGCAGCTCTTCCCCAGTTGTATTTTGAGTGGCTTCCAACCTGAGAGGCTCGTCTTCCGGTACTATATCAGACAATGTTCCACTGGTATTTGTAAAGTTTTCACTGGCTAACTCTTTTCAGAAGTAAACCACCAGGCCCTTCTTCCTAGTCTGTCTTAGTCTGGAAGCTCAGCTGAAACCTGTCTGCCATGGGTGACCCTGCTGGTATTTGAATACTGGTGGCATAGCTTCCAGCATCACAGCAACACACATACCCCCACAGTATGACAAACTGACAGACGCATGGGGGTCTTATTTGCCTATGTCGCCTCAAACTTCAAAACACTCCTCAAAACAGATCGTGAGTCAAACATGAAAATCAACAGGTTGTTGATCACTGAGATGACGGGAAAATTAAAGTGCGTTTCATATTTTGGGAGAATTTTATATCAGAACCTATTCAAGTGCCATATGATTTATACCTTTGATGAAATACTAATATTCCAACTAGTAAAAATATTTGATTAGTATTTTTAAAATAGCTTCTAACAAAAGAATACTGAAATTGATGTTTCTTGTTGTTAAATACTACCACTTCAACGATTTTATTAAGTTACCGCCTCTGTAGAGAACCAGGCTTCAAAGAAAAAATAAGGTTTAGTCAAAAGGGAGTAAGAGGATGAACCACTTGATTCTGAGACATTTTCTAGAGTTGCATCTTCTCTATTTAGTTTCATTATACCCTGGTGGCACAGTGGTTAAGTGCTCAGCTGCTAAACTAAAGGTCAGTGATTCGAACTCACCAGCTGCTCTGCAGGAGAAAGACGTGGCAGTCTGCTTTCATAAAGATTACAGCCGTGGAAACCCTATGGGGCAGTTCTACCCTGTACTATAAGGTCACTATGAGTCAGAATTGACTCGACAGTATTGGGTTTTATAACAAAACAAGAAGTACAGTTCAGAAAAAAAATCTTCAATTATAAACTGGCAGTATGTCAAAAATTTTATTTTTGAGTCAGTTTAGAACCTAAAATATATTTTCCTTCAAATGTAAGGATTAAATACTATGCAGTGGCCAGGTTCCTAACATACACAAGAAGCTACAGAACCCAATGACTACATACTTTACTTCATAAAGAACTAAAGATGAGTGTTCCAGCGCAGTTTTGGAAGAGGGTTCTCTCTTGCAGCCTTGACAATGAGAAATTGTACTCTCTTGCTTCAGACTTCCTATTACGATTCCAAAAGCCCAAAAAAGGGATGAAGGAGGAGAGGAAAGAGATGATGAACTGATATTTTCTGCGAATAAAACGTTTCTCAGTCCAGGCAGTCCTTCTTTCCTCTTGAGGGTCCCAGAGAAAGAATCACCTACTTCTCTTTCCACTACCACTACTCAGACTTCTAAAGGTTTTCTTTCCGAATACATCATATAACTGTTTTAGAGACTCATCTCTCTTGTGTCTGAAGTAAGCATAATCATGCAGAGGGTTCCTGGGGTTTCTTTCTTTTAATTAGTCAGTACGAGTCGGAATTGACTCGATGACAGTGAGTTTGAACCATAGCAAACAAAAAGGGAGGCAAAAGGAAATGATGGAAAAGATACAACGTTTAGAGTCACATAATCTTGGATTGAAATCTTCGCTCAGACACTTAATAGTATCCCCTTAGTCAAGTTATTAACAATACTTCCTTCAAAGGGTTATGTGAATTAATGAGAGAAAATATTACATGTACAGCCTCAGAAAGTAGACACAACAAATTTTCACCCAGTCTCTTTTTTCACTGAGATCAATAGTTCTCCAATTGTATTCTGGTTTCCCATGATTTACACATACTCTCATCAATAACATCACTCAGTAACTAGACTATTTCAATGAGCAAATCATTCAATTAGCCACTACAGATACAGGCAAAAGGCACACATGCAGTAAAATTCACCTGCATTTCAAAGGAACACTCCAACTACACAACCAGTGTCTCTCCTGCAGCAGCAACAACAGCACAGGGATGTAGTGAGACCAAACAGCAATGGAAAGTGGGGGAGTTTAAGATGAGGGAAGAAGTCTGAAGATGCCTTTAGCTGCACTGAGGCTGAAAGACTGATAAGGTGATGGAGGCCAAGCCAGCTCCAGCCCCGCCAGCACTGCCTGAGACCAGGGCCATCTCTGAAAAGGGTAGGGAGGGAAACTCCAGGTAGTTATAAAGGACAGAAAAAGGAAGCTCCTATAATGACAGAACTGGGTAAATCATTCCCCATTAGGATGTGACCAGAATGCTGAGTTCTGCTTAGATGCAAATTTACAGATTTCAATTAATACAAGAAATACACCCAGGAAAATAAATGATACAAAATTTAAAAATAGCTGAATAAATGACCATTTACCTACCTCACCTATTTCTCCTTGGATAACCACATATCCTTTTTTTTTTAAGTATTGAATTCATAAAAGAATTCCAAAATATGAAACAATAGTTTCTGATACAAATTTAGACTTTGAACATTGTTAACTGGTGTCCTGAGCCATGTACACAGAAAACATTTACACACATGAAATATAGCCCAAGCATTAATTTGGTTCCGCTTCTGCAGAAAACTCAAGAACCAACAAGTGAGGACTGACTAACCACCCTTCCATAACTAACTCCTCCTCCTTTATATGCAAATAAAATTAAAGGGACTATAAATCATATGGTATCAGAAGTCAGATACAGTATCCTGGAGGTCGTCCTCAGTTCCCCCTCTCCTACACTCTCCTTCACCAAGTCCTCTGAACTCTACATCCTAAATCTTCGCTCTATCCCTTCCTCTCCAAAGTCAAAACAGCACTATCATTAAAAGAACAAGTACATCACTTATTGGACAGCTATACTTGTTTACTCCGTCTGGCCCTTCCTGTCTACAGTCTTAATTTCTCTAATCCAGTGTTTTATAAACTACAAATGACCACAATTTTTCAAATGAAACAATATAATGTAAGAATACATCAGATACAGTGTCATGGATTGAACTGTGTCCCCAAAAAATATCTGTCAACTTGGCTGGGTCATGATTCCCAGTACTGTATGATCGTATAATCTGATGTGATTTCCTTATGTGTTGTAAACTCTATCACTATGATGATGTTATATGTGATTTCCTTATGTGTTATAAATTCTATCACTGTGATAAGGTTATACTGATGAGGTTTACAAGATTGGATAGTGTCTTAACCCAATCTCTTTTGAAATATAAAAGAGAGAAGTGAGCAGAGACACATGGGAACCTCATACCACCAAGAAAGCAGTGCCAGAAGCAGAGCACGTCCTTTGGACCTGAGGTTCCTGCGCTGAGATGCTCCCAGACCAAGGCAAGACATCACAAGGACCTTCCTCCAGAGCTGAGAGAGAGAGAAAGCCTTCTCCTGGAGCTGATGCCCTTAATTTGACCTTGTAGCCTACTGGACTGTAAGAGAATAAACTTCTCTTTGTTAAAGCCATCCACTTGTGGTATTTCTGTTAGAGCAGCACTAGATGACTAAGACACACAGTAACAGCTATAAATATAATTTACCACCAGGTTATTTATATATATTTCTCCTTCCATACCAGATAAAGTTTATACTGTGGACTGCGGTCAGAAAGGAATCCTGGTGGCGGAGTGGTTAAGAGCTTGGCTGCTAACCAAAAGGTTGGCAGTTCGAATCCACCAGCCGCTCCTTGGAAACCCTAAGGGGCAATTCTACTTTGTTCTACAGGGTTGCTATGAGTCAGAATTGACTCGATGTCAATGGTTTGGTTTGGTTTGGGTTTTGCGGTCAGAAAAAATCCAAAACCTACTGCCTAAGCCAATCTTTCTAAAATATTAATCAAATGGTACTCCCCTGCTTAAAAGCTCTTTAGTGGCTCCCCATATCCACAGAATAAAGTCCAAACTCCTTTAAATGACACTCGTGTTTGTCCATGATCCCACCTTCCCAGACTCATCTATCATCCTATGCTCTATTCTACCAAACTCTGCATGTGCTGTTCTGTCTCTATAATTCTTTCTCCCCTTGATTTATATAGCAAATCCTGCTCATCGTTCAAGATTTAGTTCAAGTCAGCTCCTCACTGCCTCCAAGTCCTGACAGACCTAAGTGTACACTCCCCCAGAGGACCGCCTGACCTCTGCCCAGCTTCTGACAGTTTAGTGATGCATCCTTATTGAAACGCTCACTTCTCTGCCTAACACAACACAGGCCAGGTTTTCCTACCTCTCTGGCCACTCCTCTTCAGTCTAACCTTAAATGTTAGTGTTCCTAAAGGTTCTGTACTAGGTCACCTTTACTTCTCTCTACATGCTTTATGATCTAATCTACTTCCATAGCATCGATCATCATGTTTATGCCAAAAACTCCCAAATCTGTATCTTCAGCACATACATAATTCTTCTGGGGTAGAATAAAACCCAAAAAACCAAAGCCATTGCCGTCTAGTCAATTCCGACTCCCAGCAACCCTGTAAGACAGAGTAGAACCGCCCCATAGAGTTTCCAAGGAGTGCCTGCTGGATTCAAACTGCTGACCTTTTGGTTAGCAGCCGTAGCAGTTAACCACTACGCCACCAGGGTTTCCTATTCTCTCCTGAATCCAAGGCCCACATCAAAGTCTAAGCCACCATTATCTCCTATCAAGACTAACTCCTTAACTAGTCTTGGCCTTCCACTTCTGCTCCCTTTCATTCTGTTCTTGATTTTCCGCACACCAGTCACAGGGACCTTTCCCCCTCTCCCTACCCTCCCCAAAATCTGATCAAGTCACTCCCCTACCTAAAACCTTTTGATGACTTCTCATTGCCTTTAGTGATAAAGCTCAAAATCCTTAGCCAGGCCCAGCATGAGCTGACCTTTGCAGCTCCATCTCTCACTACTCTTCCCTGTTCATTCTCTGTACCAGCCAAACTCCTGGCCCACTTTCCCACTTCATCCAACTTCCCTCCCTTCATCCAGCAAACTCCTACTCATTCTTCAGGCCTCAGAATAGCATCCCATCTTCCAGGAGACTATCTTTGATCCTATAGTCTAGGTTAGGTACTCCTTCTGACTCCTACCATAACAATCTGTTTCTTGTGTATCACAGCATCCATTACCCTTTATTACATTAATCTGTGTAATTGTCTACCTGTCTTGATAGAGTTTAGGATTTAAAGACAGAAGTCAAGTTCCTCTTGTTCAATACTGTACACAGGAACTAATACACCGCCAGCTAAGATCTACAGCTCTGCGCCTCGGAAAAAAATGGTCCCAGAATCTGGATGACTGAAACTGCAAAAGCTTCCTATCCAGAGGCTGGAGCGCACTGCAGCTCCACATACACAACCAGACCTTCTTGACTATTAAGGCAATCTCTCAATCAAACCAGAGGAAAGCAAACAGGTGGAGTCTTCTGACATTTTCCGCCCTATGAGTGTTTGCTCATGAGTTTCTCACACTACCAATCTCACCGAGAAAAATACAGTCCCATTTTCCCACTAGTGGCCTTGTTGCTCAGTAAGGGGACCTCAGAGTGGTGCACATAAGACTAGAAAGGAGTCACTGGAGTCTCTGCGTCCTCAGACTGAGATCAGGAGGTTCGGGCCAGGGCGAAGGACAAAGACTTTTATTTCCCCACGTACCAAGCGAGGTAGCGCTGCCTCTGTGCGGTCCCGCCCGCCCGGGGACGCAGCCTGGCGAGGACGGTAGGACCCTGAACTGCACGGAAGCGTCCTTGGGGTGGAGGACGCGCCTCTGCCTGCCGGGGAAGCTCCGGGCGTCCGAGGGGGCTGGCGGAGAAGTTGCAGCGGCGCCCCAGCGGGGTCGCTTGGTGCAGGGCTCACAGCCAGGGCCCGCACTCATGCTGGGATCCGCAACACACAGTCCCCGGGCCGGCCCGGGCAGAGAGCCTCATTCACAAACCCTGAGAGGGTCGGACTGCGCCTCCTTCTCGGCGCCTCCCCGCACCATTCTCTCTCTGCCACTGCCTGCTTCTGCAGCTGTTGCTCCGCTGGCCTCCCACGCCGGGCCCTAGCCGTCCGCCTGCCTTCCCTCTTCCACAGGAACCCCACCTGCCTCAGGTTGCGCCGCTTTGATTCTGGGTTCGTTCACTTTCCCACCACCGGAGAGCTGCCGTCAGGCACTTCTGGGTTCCGGGGCGTGCACTGTCGCAAAACGGAAATGTGGCGCATTGGGCGCCGTCCCCCGGAAGGTCAGCGTGTTAAGGAGCCGGTGGTAGCAAGGGTTTCCCCGCCGTTACTGAAGAGTAACGGCCGAGCAGACGACCCCCCGGCCTTAGAGGGTGGCGGAAAGCAGACGAGAAGGGAGCTGCGACACCATGGAGGGCGGCGGGGGAAGCGGCAACAAGACCACGGGGGGCTTGGCGGGCTTTTTCGGAGCCGGCGGAGCTGGTTACTCGCACGCGGATTTGGCCGGCGTTCCCCGTAAGTATCGGGCCTAGCCTGCGAACATTTCTGACTGGCTCCTGCGGCTACGCTAAACATGCGACTACCCCCCACCCCACCCTTTTTTTGGCTGACATTCAAAAGCCTCAGTCAACCGGTGGGGTTAGGGTGCCGGCTCAGCCGCTCTTTCAAGAGTAAACGAATTTTGAGGGCCATGAATTTTCGAGATGCTTTCAGAGGTGCAGCATGTATTCTTCCATTGGTATCCAAGCCTCGTACGTTTTTCCTCATACACATTCCTTGTGTGTGGGGCCGTGTGCTTGGCCGTATGTTAAAAGGAGACTCCAGCTCTGCAAGTAAATGCATCGCATATGTCGGGCCCGTAGTTAACTTATTAGCACAAAGTTACATATTCTAAATCCCAAACTACCCGTTAGGATAAAACTTTCAGTCATAATGCGTATAGGAGACAAATACGATTTGAAACATACGAGGAATATCTAGAGGAGTTCAAAAGTGAGCTGAACTTCAAAGGTGATTTGTAGACGTGAAGAAAAAAGCCAATTAAGGATTCTAGGAAGGGAAATACGCAAGATCAAGGGTACAGAGGCATGAATATCCTGGCTGTGCCCTATCCACAATCCTGGGAATACGTATTCCAGGTCTTTGGGATTTTATGGCTGTAGGTGTCTTACTGGATACATAGCAGTTGGACCTAAACATGGTAGGAAGTTGATGATGGATAAGCCCTTTACGAAAGTTTTTTTTTTTTGTTTGAAATTTTGTACTATTTCTCTAGGACGTTCATGCTCAAAAACAAAGCCTTTTCATAGCCTTTGTGTCACCTGTGTCAAAACTGGGTCTAGAACATGGTTTGTAGATAATGAGTCTTAGAAGCTCTGAGTTTCAGAGCACAGAGGACACTAATATGACAAAGTACTGGTACATTAATTTGATTAAGATCTGAAGATAAATTGAGGGTCCAGAGGGTGAATATCATTCACAGAGCACCTGCAATTGCCAGATGCTTTTCTGGGTTTGAGACTCCAGCAGTTTAACTTTTATGAAGCTTGCATCCTGCTGAGGTGAGTCAAGCAACAAGTAAAAAAATTTCAGTTAGTGATAAGTGCTGCCAAGTAATGTAAGTGAGAAACATTTCAGTTACTGGTAAGTGCTGTAAAGGAAAGAAAACTGGGTCGTGAGATGGCGGTGGAGTGGGAGGGGGGAGCATTTTAGAATGGTTGGTCAGGGAAAACAGCGTAGAGGAGTTGAGCACTGACCGGAATGCAGAGCTATCCGAACAGTTTTTAGGACACTGTGTCTGCAGTGTTAAAGAAGTTGGAAAGGTAAGAGATAATGAGGTCCGAAAGGCAGGGAATGGCAGCTAATGTAGGGTTTTGTAAGCCGTGGTAAGGGATTTGGATTTGATTATATGTGTAGAGAGAAGCCATTAGAGCTGATTTCCTTTTCTTAAAAACTGCTCTAGTTGCTGTGTAGAAAGTAGATTGAAGAGGCAGGAGGAAGTAAAGAATCCAGTTAGGTAGGAGACTGTTGTTGCGGTCAAGTTGAGACTTGGTGGTAGGAGTAGGGTGATGGCAATAGAGATGGTGGTATCATAATTCAAGAAATACAGTAAAACCTGCGAAAGCTGGAACCTGTGTAAGGCAAAAACCTGGCAGAGAAGGAAAATGCAAATATTTTCCACTAAAACGAGTGATAGAAAAGTGGTAAGAACGCACCCTGTCAGTGGCAGAAAACTTGCAAGACCAGGAAAAACAAGGCTGTCTTGTCGAGTTTTGGCTCTCACAGGTTTCACTGTACGTTGAAAGTAGAATTAACAGAATTTTTGTTGGTGAAAAGGCGAGGCATGGGTGCTACATAAATGTGCGAACAATCAACTGAGGTACATAAGGATCCAAAGATAAAAATTTACGAAAGTTGGTTTTCCTTGATATATATTTCTCTCTTTAAAATTAGTGGAATCCAGGTCTTGCCCTCTGAAAGTTTATGTTCTCTTTTGCCCCAACCCTGATCTTTATGATAATGACCAAAGAATTCTCTACTTTGCCAAGGTAAATCAAGGCAGCAACTGTCAGCACTGAAGTCTAAAGGAACTGCCTTTAAATGTTTATACACAACACATACACACTCAGAACCCCAACCCAACCACTGTTTTTCCATGAAATTTTTCTCTTGTTAGTCTTATTTTGCTGTTTGTATAATTATCAAGTATTCTTTCAGTAAAGTAGAAAGGAGTTAACCTTAAAAATTGACTTGGGCTATGCATTCCGCTATTTGGTATTTGATCTACGTTACTATCAGTATCTTCTTGGTATGAGAGCCTGGGCTACCGATACAAAGCCTGGTTTGAGACTGAGCCCCAAAACTGCCACTGAATAAAAACCAAACCAACACGTTGCCATCGAGTTGATTCTGACTCATGGTGACCCCACGTGTTACAGAGTAAAACTGCTCCATACAGTTTTCTTGGTTATAATCCAGAGGCATCTTAGAAGACAGGCCTAGCGATCTGCTACCAAAAGATCACAGCCTTGAAAACCCTGTGGAGCAGTTCTACTCTGCACACCTGGGGTCACCGTTAGTTGGAATTGACTTGATGGCAACTAACAACAACAACAATCTTTATGGAAGCAGGTCTC
>NW_004444136.1:870189-877356 GCF_000243295.1 Trichechus manatus latirostris | reverse complement strand
TGGAAAGGAGGAGTGTGCTGTCACAGAATGGGGTGAGCAGTTAGGGTCACATAACTATGTATAAAATTTTGTACGGGAGACTAACTTGAAATGTAAACTTCATTTAAGTTACAACAATAAAATAAACAAAACACTGCCAGATTTATAAAGGTACTGATGATAAAAGGCAGTAGTAGTGAAAACTAAAAAAATTTTTAAAAAAAATGAAGTATTCGACTTAACATCAGAACTGACTTACGATTGAGTCCTCGGACCGGAGCCCCGTCGTAGATTGGGGACTACTTGTACTGCCGGGTACATATGATGACTTATGGAAACACCAAGTCTCTGGTCTCTGATCCCCCTTTTCTCACAGTATAGCGAAATTAGTTGATTAACTCCCTTTAGAGGCTTATTGTTTAAAACCAACAAGGAATTAAAAAGAACAAATATTGGGATAGGTAGGTACAAAGTTATAAGAAATTGTTGATGCCAAGTGTCAAGGATTGAGTTGTGTCCCCAAAAAATATCTGTCAGCTTGGCTGGGTCATGATTCCCAGTGTTGTATGATTGTGTAATCTGATGTGATTTCCTTAGGTGTTGTAAACTATATCACTGTGATGAGATTATATGTGATCTCCTTATGTGTTGTAAATTATATCACTGTGATGAGAGTATACTGATGAGGCTGACAAGATTAGTGTCTTAATGCAATCTCTTTTGAGATATAAAAGAAGCGAGCGGAGACACATGGAAACCTCACACCACTCAGAGGTTCCTGCGCTGAGATGCTCCCAGACCAAGGGAAGACTGATGCATCACAAGGACCTTCCTCCAGAGCTGAAAGAGAGAGAAAGCCTTCTGGAGCTGATGCCCTGAATTTGGACTTATAGCCTACTGGACTGTGAGAGAATAAACTTCTCTTTGTTAAAGCCATCCACTTTTGGTATTTCTGCTAGAGCAGCACTAGATGACTAAGACACCAAGTTAAAAGTAAATAAGAATGTAATGCTTGGGAGTCTTAATATTACTCAGAAGTCTATGAGAATAAGAGTAGTTTGATGAACACAAACATTTGAAAGTGGAGTTAACATTTTAATGTTTACATTAGGCTCAGCGTTTTGGCTTTTTTGTTTGTAGGTTTTTGTTGTCTGATTATTCAGTTGGAAAAGATCTGAATTACACAGGTAAGGATGCAAATGGCAAGTTTTTTAAGCTTGGTTTGTAATATCAGGGTACTGGACTAAACTGATCCAGAAGATTCAAAGGATAATGGTTGGATATCCTAGGAATGCAAGGTTGGTGGAACATGTAAAAATCAATAACTCTTAAATCCATCCACCTGTGGACAGCTCATCTTCAACAAAGGTCAAAGTTCATTAAATGGGGAAGAAATAGTCTCTTCAACAAATGGTGCTGGCAAAACTGGATATCCATTTGCAGAAAATGAAACAAGATCCATACCTCACACCATACACAGAAACCAATTCAAAATGGATGAAAGACCTAAATGTAAAACCTGAGACTATAAAGATCATGGAGAAAAAATAGGAATAACTCTCGGGGTTCTGATATATGACATAAATAGAATACCAAACATAACTAGAAGTGCACAAACAGCAGAAGATAAACTAGATGATTGGAATCGCCAAAAAGTTAAATGCCTATGCTCATCAAAAGACTTCACCAAGAGAGTAAAAAGAGAACCTACACACTGGGAAAAAAATTTTTAGCTACTACGTATTGAACAAAGGTCTAACCTGTAAAATTTATACAAAACTTCAACACCTCAACAACAAAAAGACAACCCAATTAAATGGGCAAAGGACATGAACAGACACTTTGCCATTCAGGCAGCTAACAAACGTGTGAAGAGATGCTCATGATCATTAGCCATTAGAGAGATGCAGATGAGAACTACAGTGCAATACCATCTCAGCCCTGCAATATTGGGATTGATCAAAAAAACAAAACGTGCTGGTGAAGTTGTGGGGAGATTGGAGCTCTTATATATTGCTGGTGGAAATCCAAAATGGTACAACCACTATGGAAAATGGAATGGCACTTCCTTAAAATGCTAGAAATAGAAATACCATATGATCCAGCAATCCTGCTCCTAGGCATATGTCCTAGAGAAATAAGAGCCATGACAAGAATAGACATATGCACACTCTTGTTCACTGCTGCATTATTCACAAGAGCAAAAAGATGGAAACAACCTAAGTGCCCATCAACGGATGAAAAAATGTGTATCAGCTCAGCTAGGCCATGATTCCCAGTATTGTGTGGTGGTTGTCCATTTTGTGATGTGATGTAATTAAGTGTTGTAAATCCTAATCTCTATTATGTTAATGAGACAAGACACAGTCTACGGGAGTAGATTGTGTCTTGAGTCAGTCTTTTGAGATACAAAAGAAGCAAGCAGAGAGGAGATGGACCTCATACCACCAAGAAAGAAGAGCTGGGAGTGGAGCATGTCCTTAGGACCTGGGTTCCCTGTGCTTAGAAGCTCCTAGACCAGGGAAAGATTGATACAAGGACGGTGCCTCAGAACCAGCAGAGAGAGAGCCTTCCCTGGGAGCTGGTGCCCTGAATTCGGATGTCTAGCATCCTAAACTGTGAGAGAATAAACTTCTGTTTGTTAAATCCATCCACTAGTGATATTTCTGTTATAGCAGCACTAGATAACTAAGACGTTGTGGCACATACGTTCAGCGAAATACTACACAACGATAATGATGAATCTGCGAAACATCTCGCAACATGGATGAATTTGGAGGACATTATGCTGAGTGAAATAAGTTTATCACAAAAGGACAAATGTTGTATGAGACGGCTATTATAAATAGTCAAGAAAAGGTTTACACACAAAGAAACATTTTTTGATGGTTACCAGGGATGGGAGGGGGAGATAGAGAGTAGACACATGTTAACTTTGGTGAAGGGAAAGGCAGTACACAGCATGGGGGAAATCAGCACAGCATAGCCAAGGCAAGGGAAGAGACAGAGGTAAGCAATAATAAAAAGCAGTAAAGGTAAGTACTATAATAAACCCTGGTGACATAGTGGTTAAGTGCTATGGTTGGTAACCAAAAGGTCAGCAGTTCGAATCCACCAGGTGCTCCTTGGAAACTCTATGGGGCAGTTCTACTCGGTCCTGTAGGGTCGCTGTGAGTTGGAATCGACTTGACAGCAATGGGTTTGGTTTTGATTTTATAATATACACAATCCTGCAGCAGCAGTAATAACAATTTATGAGTGGATACGTATGTAAATATGAATACTGAAAGGGTGTGAGAGGGCGTATAGTAGTACACACACGTGCATATGTAGATTTGGCTGTGGATATTTCTGCATATTTGTGCTGCATATACATTCATATATATAATAGAGCACATGGCACGGTCACGGAAACAGTCTAGACATAATTAAACACCTCGTGGGACTGAGTTACCGGGCTTGAAAGGCTTAGGATTATGTAGTTTTGGGGGACATCTAGATCTATTGGCATAACATAGTTCATAAAGAAGACATTCTGTATCCTACTTGGTGAGTAGTGTCTGAGGTCTTAAAAGCTTGTGAGCGGCTGTCTAAGATACACCTGTTGGTCTTTCCGTCCGGAGCAAAGGAGAGTGAAGAAAACCAAAGACTCGAGGAAACAATTAGTCCAAAGGACTAATGAACCACACGAACCATAGCCTCCACTAGCCTGAGACCAGAAGAACTAGGTGGTACCTGGCTACTACTACTGACTGCTCTGACCAGGATCACGCTAGAAGGTCCCTGTTAGAGTGGGGGAAAAAAATGTACAACAAAACTCAATTTCATAAAAAAGACCAGGTTTACTGGTCTGAGAGAGACTGGAGGAACTCCTGAGACTGTCGACCTTAGATACCCTTCTAACTTGGAACTGAAGCCGATCCTGGAGATCACCTTTCACTCCTACAAATAAAAAAAAACATACATGAAGAGAGTGCTCCTTAGAACAGTCATCTACATGAAACCAAAAGGACAGCATATGCCCAGAAGCAAAGATGAGAAAACAGGAAGGGGCAGGAAGACTGGACAGATGGAAATGTGGAACTCAGTGCGGTAATGCAGAGAGTACTGACATTTGTAGGGATTGCAACCAGTGTCATGGAACAATTTGTATATGAACTATTGAATGGGAAACTAATTTGCTCTGTAAACCTTCACCTAAAGCACAATTAAAAAAATAATAAAAACCTCTTGCAACGCAATAGTAAAAAGATATCCCAATTTAAAAATGCACAATGGATCTGAGTTGACATTTCTCCAAGAAGGTAAAAAAAAAATCAGTGTTGTTGTTGTATGTCGTCAATTCCGACTCATAGTGACCTTATATGAACTGCCCCATAGAGTTTAGGCTGTAATCTTTATTCGAGCAGCTCACCAGTCAACATCATTAGGGAAATGCAAATGAAAACCACCGTGAGATACCACTTCACACCCACTAGGATGGCTGTTTTTTTTTTTTAAAAAAAAAAAAGATGGAAAGTAACATGTGTTGGCAAGGATGTGGAGAAATTGGAACTTTCATGCTGGTGGGAATGTAAAATGGTAAAGCTACTGTACTTTGGAAAACAATCTAGTAGTTTCTCAAAATATTGAACTTGACTTACATAGATTCAGCAATTCTACTACTAAGTATATACCCAAGAGAAATGAAAACGTATGTCCACACAAACACTTGTATGTGAATGTTCATAGCATTATTCATAATAACCAAAAAGTAGAAACAAAAATGTATAGCCATACTATGGAATACTACCTGGCAGTGGAGAGGAATGAAGTAATGATACCTGCCTCAAAATGGATGAGCCTTGAAACATTGTTAGGTGAAAGAAGCTAGTCACGAAAGACTACATATTGAATGATTCCATTTACATGAAATGTTCAGAATGGGCAAAAAAGTAGATTAGTGTTTGTCTGAGTTGAGCGGAGATGGGGAAGTGACTACTAATGGGCATGGGGTTTCTTTTGAGGAAGGAAAATTGCTGTAAAATTGATTGTAGTATTGGTTGCAAAAAAGAGTAATGCTGGAACTTATTGTTTCAGAGTTGAGTTACTAACAGTATTTGACAACTGCTGCATTCCATAATTGGGCATTAAGGCCTTTGCATTTCCCTTACAACATTGAGCATCTTTTCATGTGCTTATTGGCCATTTTTATATCTTCTTGGAGAAATGTCATATCAGATCCTTTGTCCATTTTTAAATTGGGATGTCTTTTCATTATTGAGTTGTAAGAGATTTTTTTTTTTCCCAAAATAAAAGTAAGTTGATAATTAGGATCTTGCCAGTTTAAAGCTTCATTGTCTTGCAGAAAATTCTTTTTAAACATTGTGTTTTAACACTGTGTGTTCATTGATTTTATTTTAAAAGTACCCCTCTGTCAATAGTTTACTCAGAATTTCAAAAGTAATCACATGTATTTTGCTTCAGTGTTGAACCCAAACTGAAAGATTATACTCTAGCTCCAGTTATAGTAACATTGTGACACTACAGTGCCAGGGTCAGGCTTATTAAGATAGACATAAAAGTAGATTCTGTATTAAAAAAAAAAAAAAATTGGGATTTTTAATTTCATTTCATTGCAAACATTTGTACTAGCATCTTCGTTTGGAAAGCTAGAGGGGCTTCAGAATTGAACAAGTGTTTTTTTGACTTCATGGTGTCTGTTATAAATAGCCATGGAAAGCTTAAATTTAAATAACTATTCATGAATAAAAATTACATTTTATGAAACTTTTTTACGTACTTTTGAAGAATGCAGACATCCTAACAATTCAACTCATGTAGTGATATTGGCAACAGTTTTTGTCTGACGTACTGTTTGTGGTTTCTCCTGCTAGTGCTTGTGTATTGTCACTACTTTTGCATTCTGACAAAAATGCTTTAAATAAGTCATATTAAGTAATAAAATTTCCTCTTGCTAGCCCAGTTGAACATCTAGTATAAAAACAAGGGGAATTTAAAGATTTCCAATATTCATAGTGTCATCAAATTAAAATTGGAAAGATTTCACATAATCTAAACCTCCTGTTTCCAAGCTGGAAACGAAGAAGGATTGGTGGTTGGAAAATAAGGCCGTGATGAAAGAAACAGTGTCGGAGATTGCATGATAGAATTTTGTAAGACAAATGATTTATTCATTGCAAATACTTTTTTCAACAACATAAATGGTGACTATACATGTGGACCTCATCGGATGGAATACACAGGAATCAAATCAACTACATCTGTGGAAAGAAACGATGGAAAAGCTCTATATTGTCAGTCAGAACGAGGCCAGGGGCTGACTGCAGTTACTATTGATTACTCATGTACAGGTTCAAGTTGAGGCTGAAGAAAATTAACACAAATCCATGACAGCCAAAGTAGGACTTTAAGAATATCCCATCTGAACTTGCAGACCATCTCAAGAATAGATTTGATGCATTGAATACTGATGACCAAAGACCATATGATTTGTGGGATGACAAGGACATCATGCGTGAAGAAACCCAAAGGTCGTTGAAAAGACAGGAAAGAAAGAAGAGACCAAAATGGATGTCAGAAAAGACTCTGAAACTTGAGTCTTGAACATAGAGTAGCTAAAGCGAAAGGAAGAAATGATGACGTGAAAGAGATGAATAGAAGATTTCAAAGGACAGCTCAAGAAGACAAAGTATTATAAGGAAACGTGCGAACACCTGGAGTTAGAAAACCAAAAAGGCAGAACATGCTTGGCATTTCTCAAGCTGAAAGAACCAAAGAAAAAATTCAAGCCTCGAGTTGCAATGTTGAAGGATTCTATGGGCAAAATACTGAATGAAGCAGGAAGCATCAAGGGAAAATGGAAGGAATACACAGAGTTACTATACCAAAAAGAATCGGTTGACGTTCAACCATTTCAGGAAGTAGCATAAGGTCAAGAACCGATGATATTGAAGAAGTCTAAGCTGCACTAAAGGCACTGGTGAAAAACAAGGCTCCAGGAATTGACAGGATACCAACTGAGATGTTTCAACAAACAAATGCAGCGCTGGAATTGCTCACTCATCTATGCCGAGAAATTTGGAAGACAACTGCCTGGCTAACTGGCTGGAAGAGATCCATATCTGTGCCCATTCCAGAGAAAAGTGATCCACACAATGCGGAAATTATTGAACAATATCATTAATA
>NW_004444136.1:836131-869995 GCF_000243295.1 Trichechus manatus latirostris | reverse complement strand
ACTGTGTGGATCATAACAAATTATGGATAACATTGTGAAGAATGGGTATTCCAGAACACTTAATTGTGCTCATGCAGAACCTGTACGTAGACCAAGAGGCAGTCAGTCATTCAAACAGAGCAAGGGGATACTCTGTGGTTTAAAACTAGGAACGGTGTGCGTCAGGGTTGTATCCTTTCACCGTACATATTCAAACTGTATGCTGAGCACATAATCCTAGAAGATGGACTGTGAAGAAGAACGGGCCATCAGGATTGGAGGATGACTCTGACAACCTTTGATATGCAGGTGACACAGCCTTGCTTCCTGTGAAAGCCAAGAGGACTTGAAGCACTTACTGCTGAAGGTCAAAGACTTCTGCCTTTGTGTGGGTTACACCTCAACACAAAGAAAACAGAAATACTCACAAATGGACCAGTAAGCAGCATCACGATAAACAGAGAAAAGATTGGAGTTGTCAAGGATTTCATTTTACTTGGATCCGCAGTCAGTGCTCATGGAAGCAGCAGTCAGGAAATCAAAACATGCGTTGCATTGGGCTAATCTGCTGCAAACGACCACTTTAAAGTGTTAAAAAGCAAAGATGTCACCTTAAAGACTAGGGTGCACCTGACCCAAGCAATTGTATATTCAGTCCCCTCATATGCATGCGAAAGCTGGACAGTGACTAAGGAAGACTGAAGAATTGATGCCTTTGAATTAGGGTGTTGGCGAAGAATATTGAATATAGACTGCCAGAAGAACGAACAAATCTGTCTTGGAAGAAGTAAGCCAGAGTGCTCCTTAGAAGTGAGGATGGCAAGGCCTCATTTCACACACTTTGGACGTGTTACCAGGAGGGACCAGTCCCTGGAGAGGGACATCATGCTTGGTGATGTACAGGGTCAGCAAAAAAGAGGAGGACCCTCAACGAGATGAATTGACACAGTGGCTGCAACAGTGGGCTCAAACATAGCAAGGATTGTGAGGATGGTGCCTGGCCGGGCAGTGTTGCATTCTTTTGTACATAGGGTTGCTATGAGTTAGAATTGACTAGACGGCACCTAACTACAACAGCAGCCTCCTGACTGTGTCATTCAGTACATTTTTGTTCATTCTTGGGTTCATTTCTGTATTTGGAACCGTGGTGCTAACAATATTTCAGTGGTGCTGGTGTCCTACAGTGCAGTAGCACGAGTTTCACGTTAACTTTTAATGTAGCTTTTCTACGTGCAGTGTATTAACGTACTTGGATATCAACCTGTTAGGTGCGTATTTCTTGCAGTTTTTAATTTGGCTTACATCATTTTTTTTTTTTCTATAATGTAAACTGCTAAACTTATTTTTAAAGCAATCAAGAGCCTTAATTTGATGCTCTTTTCCACCTGAAATTAATATAATTTGGCCAGAGCCCATGAATCTTTGCATATTTCTCTTAAATGAAACTTGGTACATTTTTATTGCCTTAAAGGTTAAACCCCATGACATGTAACCCTCACGTTGTTTTCAAGTGGCTTTATATGTGAATTGACACACATCTGCTTTCAACCATGTAGTGTTTTCATTATGGTTGACACTAGCTGAAGAGTGAGTTGGTGTTGATATGCATCTGTACTCGATAGTTTTCATCACAGCCATCTTTTTTTTTAATTTCCTGTTTTTAATTAGCAGTCCATTTCTGGACTGAAGGATAGTTATTTGCCTACTCTGATGAAATGTAGAATTTCTAAAAACCTCAAGCAAGAAGTAAATTTAATTAACTTAATTAGCAAATTAATTTAAAAGTCAGGAAGCACCAAAATGTACAAAATGATGTACGTAGAAGTATCCAGGTGTCATGGCATGCAGTGTATTCGGAGTTTGCTTGTTGTTGCCCCCACCCTGGCTGTGTGATGAGACTAGACATGCTTGTTTACTTGTGGGATTTTTGGTGAGGATGTACGCACAAGCCAGCATTCAAAACTAGCGCCAAGCTACGGTTTCCTAATCAGCAGTGCATTTTCCAAAGTTCAGTATTTGCCAAAGGGATGAGGGAGAAATGTTACTCTTTAATGTGTTAAAATTTGGCACATTTGTCGGTTTTTTGTTGGGGGAATGTGCTGTGGAAAGCTTGGTAAAAGTATATTGTGTTCTGCATAAAAGTGTATTGACTATTCAAGTTCAATCACCACATTATACTCTTAGAGTAGCGTTTCTTTTTTTAATTTAGGAATTTTTATTTATTAATTCCCTTTAAAACAATAATAAACCAGTTTTTTGTTTTATCATATCTTAAATCCTTGATAACATAAACATTTTTAGTGAAAAATAACTATTTCCAAAACAAATAATATTTAGTAAGAAGAGTGACATTGTTTGCATTTTTTGCAGTTTTTTTTAATGAATGGCCTATTAGACAATTGCCTTTTCATATATGCTTCTGCAATCAATAAGTTACAGTGTTATTTGGTAGAAATACACGAAGAAAATGCACCCTCACACTAATACATAGTTGGGAAAGAAAGGAGTGTTTTATTAGCCTTTGCAGTTGGTTGTGGATGTTCTTTGATACTACACTAAAACTTAACAAGTGATATTTTCTTAAAGGTTAGTTACAGTGTAGAATCTCCAACTATATCAGTAAACTTTTTGTACTTTGTGAGAGTAAAATCTGTTGCTGTGTCTTGCATTTTGAATGGATCTTTTTCCCCATACACAATTTCATGACATCATGCATTGGTCATTGGTTTACTGAATTATGCAGAACTTCAACTTGTGACATTTCATTATGCAGTATTAAAAAAAAAAAATCACATCTTTAATATGACCATTGTGCTGTGAAGGTTAGCTCCAGCAAGCTTGGAATTAGCCTGAGCTCTTTTGCTGTATGGTAAGATTCTTGTGTGACTTTCAAGGGCTTCATGACAAATTTTGTGTGTGCTTTTACTAGAAAGAGGATCTATAGCTTTCTAAGATTCTCAGAGGATTCTAGGACCCTCTCCCCCAAACAGTTAAGGACTGTTAAGAAGATTATTAGCCCTTACATAACTGATCCGAACTGTTGCGCTTTTATAGTTTTCACTTATTTTTTTATGAACAGTTGCTCTTACACATAGTAAGATTGTGCTCAGTAAAGTTACTGCAGAATGAAGGTTATTTTCTCCTTCCAGACTGTCTATTAGCTCTTCCTTCTCCTAGCTTTGAGTGTGCCTTTCTCTAGAGCTATCCTCTCTTTCCTCTTCACTGCTGCTACAGATGGATCATTAAGGTAAATCACATACACTCCGTCAGACTTACATTAAGGAAGAAACAAAGTTCTGAATGAGAATCCTTCGTAGAATCTGAAGATCGTAACTATAAATGTTGTATATTTACACTTTGATTTAGGTGTTGCTATTACTGCAGAAAATTATTTTTATTTGAATAAGTAGTTTGAGTTCAGGTTTTCCTTCCTGTGAAAAACTGTTTTGGAAAATTAAAAACCACTTTGCAAGTACTGTGTCTTCAGGGGAGCTCAGCTCGGTTTTTGTTATTACCCCTTTAGGATACAGATGAATTTATTTTGCCAACTGGAGCTAATAAAACCCGGGGCAGATTTGAACTGGCCTTCTTTACCATAGGAGGATGTTGCATGACAGGTGGGTTTAGTAAAATTTTTTTTTTTATTGCCCTCAATCTAAGTAGTTGAAGGAAAATTCAAAAAAAAAAACTTTTTTTAATCAAAAAGAATCAGAGTATCAGTTTCAGTTTTTAAATCATATATATCTTTTTATATTAACTAAAAAATGAAAAAAGTGCAGTTTGTGAATATAAGACTGTATATTTGGATGAATGTTGTTATTATGATTTATTAGGGGCTGCATTTGGGGCTATGAATGGTCTACGGCTAGGATTGAAGGAAACCCAAAACATGGCCTGGTCTAAACCAAGAAACGTACAGTAAGTCTTATGTCATTATCTGATGTATTGATGTTTGAATATTAACCTCTGCTTTGTTGCTTTGATGAGTACAATCTTGAGATTTCAGATGTTTAGAGAGATAGCTTAGATTTTTGTCTTTTTTTTTTTTTTTTTTTTTAAATCTTACTCCAGAGGAACTAAGGGAGCAGAATACTAGTCTAAGCTTTTAAAAGGAGTGATTTTTTGAGTCTGTCAGTGTCCCTCAATCACCTGGTGCTACCCCAACCTAAATGCTCAGCTCAGCAACACCTGTTCCATTTTCCAGGCCTGTATGGCATGCTTTCCAGATTGAATTATTAATATGACATTTGGATAGTTCAAGAGGGCATGCAGAACCAGAGGACATGGTAGTAAACAAATAAGAAGCGTGTAAGAGTGATTGCTAGATCTGTGACTTTTTTCTTATTGACTTCATTCACCATTTCTAAAATGGACAACTGCAGAACATTTACATGATGCCCCTAGAACTTAGAGGTGGCTCCAAAAGAAGTAAAATAGTCTTTTCTCAGGAAATTGAAGTTTGCATAGAACGGAAAGTTTACAATTATAAAAGGATTAGAAAGCGTATGTAGTATATATGTTCCCCTTGCTTAAGAAATAAAACATGACCAGTTGCTGTTGATATTCCTTAAATAACATTTTTTAGCTTTGCATTTTTATGCTTTATGTAAATGGAGTCATATAGGATGTGTTCTTCAGTGGCTTACAGTTTTGTTTTTCGTCCCTTTTTAAAAGTTCATTGTCCTTATACGTTGTGTAACCAGCAGATGGCAGCAGTTGTGCTAGAATTAGACCTGGGGAACCTGAAGGCAGGTCAAGGTTTTGTTACGTGGATGGATATCCTCCTTGACCAGCCCAGATCCTTGAGTGTTTTTATATTCCTAATGTTTCTTGTCTATTACTCCAATTGTTTGTTTTTTTACTTTTTGTATTCTGGAGAATTCTGAATATACACAAAAGTAGACAGAATAGTATACTGAGCACTATGAATCCATCCTCAGCAACCATCAGCTCGTGGCCAGCTGTGTCCCATCTGCTACTTGTGTTCCATATTATTCTGAAACAAATCCCCATTATCATGTCATTAAGTTTTTAAATGTCTATTTGAAATTAAAGGTCTCCTAGAAAAGCTAACCTGCTTTGTTTCTTAAAATAATAATGGTTGTTAATGTATTTGGAGAGGACTGAATTGGCTTTCTTTTTTTAAAGTTAAATCTTTTAAGTGTTAATATACCATTTTTATATAACTGTGACCTTCCAACATGTAATAGTAGAAAGGTAAGATTTAAGCTTTGAATCCTAGCTTCATCACTCACTGTTTGTGATCTTCACCAAGATTTCTCTCATCATTTCTTTTAAGGGTTATTGAGAAATGATACAAAGTGAGAAGTAGATAAGGGACAAGTAAATGGAGCTACATTGCCAAATTGTATTCCAAAGAACTTTACCAGCAATACATTAATGAAAATTAAGAATTTTAAAAGCAGGTTACAAAAGAAGCAGCAATGTGCTGAAAAGAAAATATACTAGTAAATATGTAACATTAGAAACAATGTAGTTCTTTTAGATGTACTTTTTAAGCAAGTACAAATTGGAATTATGTTAGAGTGTCACATACATTAGGAGTTTTTTGACTGTTATTATAATTCCATCACTCCCAGCAGTGGTCAGCTGTCCCGACAGACCCATTGCTATGATGGTGTTACACTGCTGGGAGAGGAATGTCTTGTCTTCCTCTGGTGGCCTTTGTCACTCTTCTGGTCACATCTGGCACTGGGGCAAGGCACAGCTGTGCTTCCCTGAGAGTGTGCTAAGCATTCACCTGGCTGCTTAGCTCTAGTCTGGGAGCAGACACAGATTGGGGTTCTCTGGATAGAGTACTTAGGTGGCTTTTACTTTGCCTTTTACTACTTATCTTTGATTCTCTTTATAGTCTAGTTTCATATTCTAAAGTTTGATTCTACTTTACATTCTAAGTGTATACTTTATATTCCTCTCCCAAAAAGAAAATCAAGCTGGTTTGTCATAGTTATAATGACACTTCTTACCTAGATCAGTTTCTGTAAACTTGTTTATAAAATATCTTCCAGGCTGTCATCCACAGCCACTGTAGTTGAGGCTTAATCTTCATATACAGTGAAACACGGGAGAGCCGAGACTCGGTGGGACTGTCTGGTTTTTCCAGGTCTCCCAGGTTTTCTGCCTTTGACAGGATGCAGTCTTAACATTTTTCTGTCGCTCATTTTAGTGGAAAATATTTGAGTTTCCTTCTCTGACAAGATTCCATCTGACACAGTTTCCAGCTTTCGCAGGTTTTACTATATTTACTATATTTAATAAGAATTTTCCAAAACGTTGGAAACTTTAACCTAACCTTCATTTATATGGAGTATAAAAGCCATTGGTTTTGAATTCTGAGGAGGTATTAAGATTAATTAAAAATTAAAGAAACTTTGAGGCTTGGGTTTGTATATTTTAAATAGCTACCATTATGGTTAAAAAATTCTTGAGAAATAATCATTCTAAATACATGTTCTTCCTCTTTCTTCCGTTGTAGGGTTTTGAATATGGTGACCAGACAAGGGGCACTTTGGGCTAATACTCTAGGTTCTCTGGGTAAGTAGAGAGATCGTTTGATAATAGATTGTCAGTGCAAGGAAGGAATATGTAAGTATCATGAACAATTTAAGCAACCAAAATTCTGGCCCTAGGATATGAAAAAATTATGTTTCAGTCCACTCAGGCGACTAGTGTAGATGCTACTTGGGAAAAGACCGTGAACTGCATAATGAAATAATTCTAGGTGCTGATACCATACCAAAATCCAAAACCAAACCCATTGCCATTAAGTCATTTCCCACCAATAGCGACCCTACAGGATGGAGTAGAACTGCCCCATAGGGTTTCTAGGCTGCCACATCTTTCTGCCACGGAGTGGCTAGTGGGTTCGAACCACCAACCTGTTGGTTAGCAGCCGACACTTAACCACTGTGCCAGCAGCGCTCCTTTTTGCTGCTGCCATACTGGGTACCATTCCTGGATGTTTCTGATCTTTTTAAACACTCTGTGCTCCTCTTCCCAATACTTAATAAAATCATGTTTTCATTACATGAGAGCCAGATAATTTAGGCCAAGGCCAAAGGCTTTGTATGCTAGGAAAGGTTCAAGGTCCAGTGACGAGACATGACTGAGTAATTGCTGTTTTCCTAATATCCTTTTCATTAGTCTATTTACCGATGAACCTAATTGCCCAGTTGCAGTAGGTCCTTTGTAGATAATAAAAACATTTGCAGTTCCAGGCAAAGAGTAATTGAGTTGTACCGAGTACGTAAGTCAGAGCTAATGTGTTCGTACCAGCTTGTTCCTTATGAAGGACTGGCTCTTAGCTCTTTATTAGTGATGACACATAATGGACCAGCTTGTGGCTCTTAGGCCCTAATATCCAAGGGTTCTTTGTGAACTTAGTTGAAAGTCTGAAAATCTTTTAATTGTGGCAGATAAAGTAAGAGGAAGCTTAGACATCTCATTGAAGAGATAATAGGAACCTCTGTAGTGACTGTCGCAGGATGTGGAAGCAGCACGTTTTCACACCCTAAAGCCAGATTTGCCTTTCGGGTCCTGAGAGATGGCTGCCTCCCCGTGCTGCTCACTCCTGCGCGCCCCTCACCTTGTTTGTTCTTTCTGATTGTATATCGTGCTTGTTCTGCCTGGGGCTTTCCCGGTATCAGCACAGAAAGTTTGGCATCCTGGGAAAGCCCTTAGCCGTGAGCACACCAGGATGGCTGCTTTCCCTGTGTGGTCCCCTTTATGATTAATCAGTGTTCTCATCATACTCACTGTCAGTTAAACAAGCTGAAATAAGAAGGTGAGCTTTTATAGAAGTACAGAAACATCACAACAGGAGTCGTAAGGCTGAGCTTGGTGTAGTTTGTTCAGGGGTCAGATATGACTATAATTTTGAGGAAAGGTTTACTGTATTCATTGCTGATAACAATCTTTAGAGACACAGGAGAAAAGGGGGGCTTGGGGGACAATCATGTTAAAACTAAATGGTGTTAGTGTTATAATTTTTAAATGTAAGAACCAAACCTCACATTTTTAAAAATCATAATTTATAAATTGTACTTATAATAAATATAATTTTTTTTACTTCAAAGTACAGCTGTTATGGGTAAAATATAAGTGAAAATTAAAAATATTTTTCCTGGAACTCCCCAGTGGTACTTTCCAGAAATAGCTACTATTAATGTTCCTTCTGAATCATTCTGGACATTTTTTTTTCACAGCCAGAATGTTGTACACACACGCATGTGCAAGTACTTTTATGTGGTGAATATAGCTCTTCCCATTTTGTTTTGGTTTGGCTTTTAAGTGAGTATATAATATTCCATTATATGGAAAGTCCCTTTTGGAATCAGTCCCTTCTTGATGGGTATTTTAGTGCCAGGTTTTTGCTATTACAGTGTTCCAATGTTCATTCCTTATATGTCTTTGAATTGTTATGAATTAATGTCTGTAGGATAAACTCATCTCAGTATGATTGCCATGCTGACTTTCAATCCCTGTTCATTACTGATGAGTTCCATTTCCCTAATAGCTTTGCTCTATAGTGCATTTGGTGTCATCATCGAGAAGACACGAGGTGCAGAAGATGACCTCAACACGATAGCAGCGGGAACTATGACTGGCATGTTGTATAAATGTACAGGTAGGTACTATGGAATGTACAGTTACCTTTCAATACACTTGGAGCGTACTTGTACCCATAGTTCTCAAAGGAAACTTTGTAAGTACGGTATAATCTGGTGTTCTCTGAAACAACGTGGTGGTTTTGTGACATTAAAAAGATGTAAGATTCTTTTCTGTACATTTTGGTTCCTTTTTTTTTTTTTTTTTTAAAGTTGATTAACCTGATTTTTTTTTAAAAAAAACAATACCTTGTCCTTTGAGACCAGCATCTTACACTATTAAGAGACATAGGCAAAGTCAAAGACCAAGAACAGCTTCCCTTAAGTCAGTTGATGGGAGCTTGTTATTCTTGTGAGACTGTTACTCCACTGGGAATGAACATCTTTTGCTGTCATGGATGCAGCTGGTACAAGGGTCAGGTAGTTCTGTGTGTGTTTACTAGTTTGGAAGCAGATGTCCAAATAAACGTCTGATGTTAATTTTTTAATGCATTGATCTTTGTTCACTTTTCTTTAGTTTTTATCAAAGTAATCTATGTATGTAATTTTGAAAGTCAAAATAATACTGAAAGATTTTAATGACACACAATAGTCTGGTGTATTCACTCATCCCCACCCTGGTTCCTAGTTCCCAGAGGCAACAACTTTAACTTTTTGCTATTTATCTTCTTGTTTCTAAATAGCATACTTATCTTGCTATTTGTTAATTTCCCAATCTTAGATATTGTCTGTTGACTTTAACTACTAGGAAAACTATGTTAATTGCTGTAAGAATTGCACAGAACTGTGCTTATGGGGGAAAGAAAGTCACTTGTTTATGGGTTATCTCATTTACAAGTCTGTGAGAGGAATAGGGTCATCCTTGTCTTACAGACGAAGAAGCAGATTCAGACAAGGTCACTAGGAGGCTTGTTTTCTGCTTTATTGTTTTTTCGTTTTGTTATATTGTGAAAGAAGTACATGTGACTTTGACGAACACAGCGACCAGCTGTCCTGGGCTTCCCTCACCCCTGTCCCACCACCCCTTACTTGCAATTCCAGTTCTTCCAGGCATCACTAGACTCACTAATGGGGAGTGTCCCAGATCCCTTTGAGATTCTTAAGGAATTTTAAAGGGGTTATAAATCCTGAGTTAAAGTCACTGGGGTTAGACTCTGTACTCATAAGAAGGGTGAAAGTTTAACTCTTTAAAGCTTATGATTAAATGAGAATGTTGGTATTTAGAAGGTGAGAATTAATCAAAGTCCAATTAAGCCAGACTCTTTACAGTGACCTTCAAGGCTCTATATTCTGTGCGATTTGTTCCCTTGTCACCTTTTGGATTTCAGATTCCACTACTCTTCCCATTGCCTTTTAACGCCCACTTCAGTGCCTTTGTTCTTGCTCTGTTACCTTTCCTAGAACAGTCCTGGACCTCTACCATGCATGCCCCCTGGTCTGTCTGTCTTTGTCCTGTCTTCTTTTTCTTCAAACATCACCTTTTGCTTGAGGCAGTTCTTAAACACTTACGTACGGATTTGCACGTATGCTTTGCTGTAGGATGCCAAGTTGCCCTTTGAAGTACTTACTTATCTTTGCCAAGATAAAGTGTTATCTGCCATCACTTTTTTTTAAGCCAGTTGGTGAAAAATGTTAGCTTAATGTTTTACATCGCTTTTCCCTGGCTGCTTGTGAGAGGGAGCAATTTCAGTTGTTTAGTGCCATTTGTATTTCTTCCCTAAAGTGCGTTGTAATACCCTTTGTCCATTTTTTATTGGGTTGTCGGTTTAACTGATTTACCTGTTAAGTGTTAAATTTTTACTTACTGGAAGAACATTGATGCCAGTAATAGAAACAAATCATCAAAAAAACCAAACCTGTTGCTGTGGAGTCAAGTCCGACTCGTAGCAACCGTATAGGACAGAGTAGAACTGCCCCCATAGGGTTCCCAAGGAGCGGCTGGTGGATTCAAACTGCCGACCTTTTGATTAGCAGCCGAGAGCTTAACCACTCCGCCAGCAGGGCTCCAAAGAAGTCATCAAGAGGTTCTTCATGGTGTGTGAAGTTTAACAGTGAAGGTCTGGCATTCTATTTTGGTATTGATAAATAGAACCTTTTAAGCATAATGCTGGTGATAATTGCTTAATTTGGAGAACTAGATTTTGTTATCCTTTACCTTTTATAAGCCTTCTTTATTGCGAAGGCATAGAATTAACAGACGTGGTTTCTGAGGCCTTGTTTTCTGGAGATATGTGACCAGGCTTCTGAAGATTTCTAAGCTTATGGATGATAGTAAAACTACAAATGTTCTTGTTCTGGTAGAATTTTGGTCATTATTAAATGGATTCTCGTATGCCAAAGGGAATTGAATAATGAGATTTCATACCCTCTGAAAAATAATTTACATGGCTTATTAAATACAGGCATTAGACCTGAACTAAAATCACATCATCAGAGTTCTTTTTTAAATTAGCCTCTTTTGAGTCTGACAGCTCCTCATCTTCTCATGTATTTTTCCTCATCATCTTCCTACTGAAATAACTCTGCCTATTGAGTCATACTCCGTTCATTCTAAGCTCCCTTCCTCTTTTCTTTTTCCTATTTTTGAAGAGTAAGTTGGTGATTGGAAACATTTTTAAGAGAAATTAGCCAGTCCGTAACTCTAAACTGCTTAACAGTTTATGTCATTAGGTGCCGTCGAGTTGATTTCAACTCAGAGTAACATGGTGTGACAGAGTAGGACTGTCCCATTGAGTTTTCTAGGCTGTAATCTTTATAAGAGCAGATCGCCAGGTCTTTCTCCCACAGAGCAGCTAGTGGATTTGAACTGCCAGACTTCAGTTAGCAGCTGAGTGCGTAACCATTGCACCACCAGGGCTCCTTTGGTTCATGTTGGCTCTGTACTAAAACTACTAAGGTCTTTTTCACATCCTTGAATCTGGAAGTTGAAGTTGTATCTGTATTCCTGCCCCTCAAAATTCATAATTCTGTGCTGTGTTTTCTTGAGTTTGTTCTACATCAGAAATTAATAAAAGGTACTGATATGCCTTCATGAGAGTGATTTCAGTGTGTTGAGCTAAGCCAGGAACTGTTAGCTAATGCTGGGATTCTGAGCCAGCAGAAGATTATTTACCTTCTCCGTGTTCTGCAGTTGCAGTGGAAACTGAAATTTACTTGTCATTTGACATAGAATTAGTGGGTATCTTTTTGTGTTTTCTCTTCTGGGCTGAGAGCTTTCTCTTCCGTGGTTTATGTTGGAGGTGTCCCAGACTGTTGTTATTACTGCAGGGAAGTCCTTGGCACAGAAAATTAGGCTCCCGTTTCTTTTGATAACGTCAAATATTTAGCCTTTTTCTCGATCTTGTAGATACGCGTTACATGTCTTGAATTAGATGATAATTCGGAACATTCCTAGATTCAGGGCCGCCCTTGACAGAGGAAACGCCATCGTGGCTGATGTTGTGTAAGAAGACAGAGTGGCGGGGCACTGTGCTGAGCTGGAGCCAGTGCCTGTCTGGTGGGGTGGAAACAGCTACCACTCGCTTCAGCCATTTGCCACCGTGCATCTGCGGGCTAGGTGGCTTCTGGTGTATTCAGAAGAAGCTAGGATCCTAGATGTTTGTGAAATCTTCTGTTTTTAAATGTTAATTTGATCTTTTCTAAACATAGTTTGGGCCAACGAAACTTTGCTAGCTGAGTGCCACCCTTGTGCTGCTAATTAAAGTTTTAAATTCTTTCGTCCAACCCTAAAGACTTTCAATGTAAAATTATTTTTAGGTGTTTAACAAGGTTTTTCTGTCTATGCCAAGGTAGAATTTTCATGGCCATGAAAGGTATTTAACTCTCCTGGTCTGCCTGGGAGCTGTGCTGGGGGAGTGTGCATGCGCACGCGTGCTTCAGGCAGCACTGTGAGTGCTTAGAGAATCCCAGAAGCCATCTGTTCTCATGTAGGAAAGCCTCTCGCTCTTAGGGAATAATTTTTCTCAGGAAAACTTGGATTATAAACTCCTTTTGGGCCTTCTCTCTTAGGGAGTAAAAATGCTGCCTAGTAACAGTATTTGTGATGGGCGAGTTACATAGACAGCGAGTCGGGTGTCTAATGCATAATAAAGCAATCAGATGGGTAAAGGCATCTTTCAGAGGCATGAATATGAAAGGCATATGGTTAGGTAGAACATATATAGTTAAAAATGTAATTAGAAAAAAACTTGAATAGCTGTCACTATCTATATGACCTTTTAAAAAAGGTCGTCCTAATACTTTGCTCGTCTATAAAATTGAGTGTGACGATTATCACTTCACAGGGTTATGATGAGTTTTAAGTGAAACAAGTTACATAAAGCGCCTATTGCTGAGAGTATAATCATAAGTCGTTTGAATGTTAATTCCTTTTCCGTGTCAGAGAATTTGGTATTGGCTCTTGACCCAGGCCATGTTGGCCCACCTCCTTGGGCTTTGATGGTTCTTCCCGAGTGGAGTGGTGGTTAGTAGCCATCTCAGTGTAGACCAGGCTCTTCCTCTGAAACAGGGGTTGCAAACTCTTCTGGCCGGTCACCTGTCTCTACTGCCTGAAGGTTAAGAATGTTTTTCACATTTTTTGAATAGTTATTTAAGTGCATACTAGCCTTTGGCCCTCAAAGCCTGAAATATTTACACTCTGGCCCTTTGGATTAAAAAAAAAAAGATTGCCAAACCCTGTTCTAAAGTACAATCCACAAACAAGGCACATAATTCTATGTTCTGGGCGTCATTTTCTTCTCTTTAGAAGAGGTTATACTTGCCCTGTCTCTATGGAAGAGTTGTGTCAGGATCCAAAAGGTAGAAGATAGAACTGAAACAGGAATCTCATGTTTGTTTGGCTTTATAGAGATTGACCACTGGCCTTATTCAGTGACTCTGTGTCCAAAGCAAGATTATTTGCTGATCTACTTCCTTTGCTTCGTTGGACAGAAGTTGTTTAATTATGGAGTGCCTAAAGCAGAGGCTCTTAAACTTTTCACAAATCAAACAGTTGAGAAACCCTGGAGTTAGTGGAAAGAGTTAAAATCATGGCTGATATGTGATAAAAGTCTACCTTTGAATCATGGCTAGGTATGTGACAAGTAAACAGAACACTGTGCATGTCCCTTGTTGGTGGAAATAACTTTTTCCAGCCTTTAAAGAAGTAACTTCAGTAATCAGAACTAAACGTGAACATCAGAAGGTAGAAAGCTTTTGGGGAATGAATTGCTCCTCAGGGTCACTTGGTTTGCTGCCGGTGTCCCAAGAATCTTAACAGCATTACTGTTGCATCTTCATTATGTTTCCGCCGAATGCCTGGGCCCGAGACGATTCCCCAGGAGGCTTGTTATTTGATAGCTGACAACTAATGTGAAAATTCTTCCAACTGGAAGTAAGGGTTTGCAGCTCTTTCCAGACCAGTGGGCAGACTCAGAGTTCTGTAGATCTGAAATGGGGTAGAGGTCCAGGAAGTTAGTCTGAGGTTGAATGTTCAGTCCCTAGAAATAGTGCCTGCAGAATCATTGTGCTTTGAACTACCTGGCCTCCATCATTTTTCTACTAACAAAGAGCAGTGAGGGTGCCCTAGTTTTTTGCTTTGTTTTGCATTTATTCCAAATGGAGTTGAGTATCACATTTTGGTTACCTTTTTGAAAAAACACATGTTAAACTCAAAGTTTAGGTCTAATAACCGAGCCACGTTGATGCCATTGCAGAAACTTCAGTGATGTTTATTCTGCTGTACCTCTTAATAGTTCATTTTTTCCATTTTTGAAATTTGGGCTCATTATAGTTCACTTTCTGCTCCTGTAGCTTTTTATTGACTTGTCAAAGACTGGAGGTCGATTATTACTAAACTGAGCAGCTTGTTTTAAGTTAACAGGTTGAATGTACATTATTTTCCAATTTTTTAAGTTTTTCAACCAAATTATAGTGCCCTGCCTACAGTCTAGATATGGCAAGATGGTAGAAAGAAATGGTATGGATTTCAAGGAGAAATGTCTCATTTAGTTGACTCGGTAAGTTTGTTGTAATGTTTCTGATCCCCCTACCACGTATTTGGCAGCTGTTTATATATGATGTCTGATGTTTCTCCTTTGGTCTGTTTAAAAGAGATAATTATGGCACTTCGCAGTGGAAGCCAGAGAAGAACCCAGGCAGGCTAGCTATCAGACGTCTTCAGACTAGAAAGATTCCTGGAGGGAGTGGCCCTTTAATCTATCAGCTGAAGCCATCTGGTGGGACATTCAGTACAGAAGGAAGTATCCTAATCCAGCAATGTCAGTGAATTTCTCGGAATTGACTGACACAGAGCTAAAGGGCCTCTAGTAGTAACCACTGGAACCACAACTCCACTCCATCTTTGCCTCTCTAACACATGAGTTGGAACAGATACTCCTTGAGTATTAGAAAGTCTGCCTGGAGTTTATGATCCTGCTTCTTTATGGAGCTGATCGAAAACACTAGGTGTTTTTTTTCAAAGCTGCTTTGGGACCCTTGTTCCCGTGGGGTTTTTTAACCTCAGCTTCTCTTCTTATAAAGTTTATGAGACTGACAGTCTGACCACAAGCATTTGGGGCATTTTCTGTTTTGAGAAATTTATTTGCAGCTTCCTTTGATTAGATTTGGGACTATTTTCAAATAGCTGGTTTAAATGTTTTTGTTTCTGCATTTCAAAGAAAATGCCTATTGTTAATCTGTTCTTGCACATGAAGAATTGCTCTTTTGTTGTCAGGCAGAAGTAGTTCCAAGTATAGTCCTTGAATTCCTTTTTTTCAATTAGTATGATGATGCTCAGTGGTTATTAGTTGTAGATTGTCTGACACATCAGTGAGGGAGGGAGAGGTCAGTGCTTGACACATCAGTGAGGGAGGGGAAGTCAGCGCTTTGGCAGCATCTAACTCAGCTTGATCATAGCCTTTATGTCGCCACTGCTTCTTGAATCTTCAGAGTTAATATGTGACAGGCCTGTCTAGAGTTCAGTGGCTATCAATACCGCTTCCAAACAGGCTGTCACCTTGTTTGCATTATAGCCTTGAACACCTTCAGAGCCAGTGAAGTTCTAAAACTACAGCCATGCATCATTTCACGTTTTTTATTTACTGTACCATCGTACGCCTGACAGCACAATTGCTTTGTATACAAGAGACATGAGACACTCGTGTTGCTTGCGGAAAGCTGTTGTTTGCTACGTCGCATTCTCAGATCGCAGTTTGACTTTATGGGACCGTGGACCTATGTGCGAATGGAAGTTACGTAGCACATGACTATATGACTTACAGGAATGATTATCTGGTTAGGACTCCAATAATAATAAACATATGATCTTGTAAAACTACTGAAGGAACAAGTCAGATTGAGAGAAATCAAGAAATCATTAATCCTGATGATCTTGGGTACAAGTTGACGGTTATTTCTGAAATTAAAAGTGAAAAAACAAGGTTGTGCAGAGGAAGGAGAGTCAGGAATAGGAGGAAATGGAATGTTGGCTGATTGCCTCCATAAGCAGCTACCTCCTTTGCCATGAGACCAGAAGAACTGGATGGTGCTCAGCTACCATTACTGAAGACAATTCTGTAGAAGAATCCTGATTAAAGGGGGAAATATGTGGAATAGAATTTCAAATTCTAATGGTATACAGACTTTTCTGGCACCATTGTGGCTGGATGAACCCCAAAACTATTGCCCTGAGATAATCTTTAAACCTTAAACCAAAAATATCCCAACATCTTTAAACCAAACGTTGTTGGGTGCCATCAAGGCAGTTCTGACCGAGAGAGACTGTGATAGAGCTGCCGCATAGGGTTTTTTTAGCTATAATCTTTACAGAAGCAGATCTCCAGGTCTTTCTCTCGCAGAGTCGCTGTGTGAGTTCAAACCACCAGTCTTTCAGTTAGTAGCCAAGCACTTAACCATTGTGCCACCAGGGCTTCTTAAACCAAACAGTGGTTAATCAAAGGGTTGGCGGTTCGAATCCACCAGCCGCTCCATGGGAGAAATGACCTGGCAGTCTTCTGTAAAGATTATACAGCGTAGGAAACTCTACGGGGCAGTTGGACTTTGTACCGCAGGGTTGCACCTAACAGCACAACAGTAGAGAATGTCTCGCCTTGAGCATTGTGCTCTTTTAAAGAACTATAGAGGATCAAATTAACTACAGCAGCTGGAAGGGTTAGATAGGAAGCTTAGGGGGCAGTGAGTTCATGTTAATAGGGAAGAACAATTCAGAAAATGAGGGTGAGAATGGTTGCACAGCTTGAAGAATGCAGTCAGTTTTGCTGAACTGTACATGTAGAAATTGTTCAATTGGTGTGTGTTCTGTATTTTCAACAAAAAAACATGAATATGAAAATATGGAGTATATATATTAAGTGATTTGGGCAATGTGTCTCCTTGACTTTTATTACAAGTTTGTATTATTTGTTTATTAAAGTGTTTGGGATGGAACATTTCTAAACTTGAATGGTATTTCTCAATTTTATATGACTACCTTGTTTAACCTTTTCATGCTAGGATACTATACAATACAAGGCTGTTTCATTTTTTTTTTTTTCCCCTTTCTCTCCTAGGTGGTCTTCGGGGGATAGCACGAGGTGGTCTCACAGGACTCACACTCACCAGTCTCTATGCACTATATAATAACTGGGAGCACATGAAAGGCTCCTTGATCCAGCAGTCACTCTGAGGATTTTGCCAGCTTGTGAACGGAGGACACTTCAGTAGTCATCCACACCAGTTTATAAGTCAGTCTGGAGTTATTCTCTACCTACAGTTAGTTTAAAAAGTGGGAGATTGTTTTGCCATGATGAAGATCATTGATGGTTACCAGGACTGGCATGTCTAGCCATTTGCGTTGCAGCCAAACTCTTTGGAAGGCTCACTGAGTACATGGTTCTCTTCTCCTTTGGAGACCTTGCACATATTACCCCTTGAACTGGAAAACCACTTACTCCCAAAATCACCAAGTTTGTTGACTTAATGTTCCCCTGTATTCCCAATAAAGGGTGAAAACAGAACCAGAGGAGTCATAACGCCAACATAAACATAGTGGGTGTCTCCATTTAGAAGCATTACCTAGATATAAAGTGAATGTTACTCTTGGCATTTTTTTCTGTCCCAGCTAGTCTAAAACATATTTTCTTGTCTGTGTTGAAATGAAGGACTGCTTGGTGGCATTAAAAGGCAGGATAAGACTCTCCTCCAAGAGTAGATATGAAAACTCAGGATTATTTCAGGTTGATCATTCTGCAATTAGTGGGTTAAGATACTCTGTCCAACAGTCATGTTTAGTTCTGTGTGCATTAACTCATCTCCTTACTGGGGGTAATTAGAAAAAGAAGATGAACTAGGTAAGAGCTACAAGTTTCTGAAGGAAGCCTTTGGGAAAGCTAAACAGATGATAAAGGACAAATTGAGTTTTCTCATCTAGAATATGGATTTAATCAACAGGTAACTGCACTGCAGGTTACACGTATGCATAACAAAAATACTAAACTGGTGGCTGTTATGACTGGGAAAAGTAAACCAGGGCCTTTTGGATGTATCATCTGGGAGGAGGGAATTAGGTAGAAAGGCACTGACCATCAGCTGAAATCTCCTGTTGATATATATATATACACACACACACAGTTTTAACATTTTATCTGCAACAGAACAGATTCAAAATTAAAAGGAATGGATGTGAAGAGTTTGCAGGGAAAAAAAATTGAAAATTGAAGCTGTTAATATGACTTATTTGCTGATTTAAGAAGATTCATAAAATAGACATTTTAGTAAATGTAAAAACAATTTTTATGTATTCAAGTTGTTTCTCAGCAATGTTCCTAACCAGAGGTTATCACGTTTTTAAAATATGCTAGCACGTTCCGTGACAAGGTAGTTTTACAAATACACGCGACAACTATGGCTGTTACGGTTTTAATGAAGAGGTATAAAATGCATCAGTGCAAAAAAATGTTTTACATGATGTTAGCATAGTAATTGATGTAAATTTAGGAATACGAAGTTTTGTTACACCTCAAAAAAAGAAAACTCTACAAAGCAGTTTCCTGCAACCTAAGATCTGGGAAACAACACTCCTTAAATTGTTTTTACCCCACGCCTTTGTAATTCTAGTTCTAAATGGTATCTGGGGGGACTAAATGGTATCTGGAGACACATGAGGCTCTTTTCAGCTGTAGTCCAAAGAATTCTAGGGAAGCTGTGGGACTGTGAAGTTTCCCCTAAAGGGCCTCTGAGTTGACCACATCACGAACTTCAGTAAAATACTTCCAATAATACACAGGCAGTTAAGTGGTTTAGTAGTTCAAAACCCTGGGAAGAGACTTAAGATATCTCATTTTAGAGAATTTGAAAACATTATAAATCCCATTTCTCTCCTACAGAGAAACTTTTTAAAGCACGGACATGACTTTAAGGATGATGAGGAAAACATCAATAGTTTTTATAGTGTCAGCAAACACCCCAAGGCACAAGTGTTCAAAACGGCCTGTTCCCTAAAATGTCACTTCTTTATACTTGTAAAGGTGTAGGTGTGTACAGTGTGAAGACATCTAATTTATCCCTAAGTAAGAGCACCACGTGTCACGCTCAGCTTCCATGTATTTACACACGCTGCACCCATAACCCCCAGGAGAGTAAATAGTTCAAGCACAGTATTTTCAACACGTCTTTGCCTTTTGCTCTTTGATTAGTCAGCACTGGGGCTCTTTGGCCTGCAGGATATTTGGAAAGACGCTAGGACTAACTACACTGAATGTGGTCTTGAAACACTACAGCGCCCTTCTAAAACAGCTCATCAGATACTTTAATAACATTAAGAGATCAACAAAGAATTTGCAAAAGTTAAATTTCTTTCAAAAGAATACAGAACTAATATGTAAGCTCAATATGCTTTGTAATTGTCATAAATTGCCAAGATTATTAATACACATTTTGGTAAGAAAAGAAATCACTGTTGGCAAGGTAAATTATTCATGTGGGAAATAGTTATATTAATTAAACAATTATTTCAGAACACTAATGGAAGAAAACCCACAGCAAGGGAGCTTCTAAAGGGCAATCAAAAGGCTAGGAAAGTTTACTACCTTTATAACACATCAACACACTGTGAGTACAGAAATAATTCATTTTTAAAACTACAGTGCTTTAATGTACTTCTAGTAACAATTCAATCTAAGGAGCTGTGGAGGCTTATGAAAAAGACCTATCCACCAAGATGCTGTCTCTAATGAATTAAGTCATACTTCTGTAAGAAGGAACTGAATCTCCTCAGCATCAATTTAACAAACTGTCATCATTTTTTACACAGTAACTTATAATTTGATGACTTGTTTCTCTTCACTGGTTCAAAGTGAGGCAGGAAGGGAACTAAGCTGACTGGGCAGATTCGGAAACGATTTGGCAAGGCGCGGTCACTCGGCTCTTGGACAGGCGATTATCTGCAGAGACGGTGCTCAACTCTAGTATTCCACTCCTTCACATCTGTAAAGAAGCCCACAGATGAAGTCACCTCACTAGGATAAAAGCAAGTTTTTCCCACCTTGATGCTGACTCATTTCTCAATAGGCTACTAGAATCCAGAGGCTATGAAAATTTCCTTGACAGCTACGTCATCTTGAAAGGTCAGTTTTGAGTATGTCCTAGATTTTTCACAAAGCAAAGTGGAAATACATGACATTTTAATGATCTCCCTCTCTTCCACTCTCACTTGCCTAATACACATAACATCAACAGGAATAGAGTTCAATGGGCAAAGTATGAATTCATATGTAAGATAAAATATTTACTTTGTAAGCAGCTAAAACCAGTAGTAGTCATGCTGGTAGCCCATACCCACCTGTAGAGGAGTTCGATACAACCACTTTTCTTTATCAACTTTAAGCTGCATACAGGCAAAGAGATCACAAACTGCTGGAAGGCCGTAACAGTCTGCGGAAAAGTTACCTTCCTCCTGTAGGGGTGAATTAAGTAATACTTCCTGCAAGTAGACAAAAAGGGTGGGTTACTACATGGTACTACATGGTAACTGGGAGTTATAAGACCAACTTAACTCATCTTCCAATATAAAGAATAAATGTTGGCCATTCCAATAACTAAGAGCCAAGGTGACAACTGTTTCTTCCACCCCAAATCTTTTCCATCAGAAACAGTAAACAGGCTAGGTTTTTTCTTTTCCTGCCAGGATGGGGAGTAGGGGCCTGAAAAATGGACAAAAATCTCAGTCTGAATAATCATTAATTTACCACACTGGTAAATGTTAGTCTGCCCTCTGTTCTGTTGCTAACGTAGCACCAAAATTAATACCTTAGCCACATTTAGCATTTAAAGGTCTGGGATTAAGAATGTAAGAATCAATTAAAATATTTCTGACAGTGCTATTTTGTTATCTGCTCACCCGGGCCTTTTTCCGAAGTAACCACTTGTCTTTTCCTGAGGATACCTGGCTGAGCTTTCCTGTGTTCTTTCTTGGCAAGACCCAGTCAGCTGTGTTAAAGGGACACCAGGAAGTGGCCATGGGGCTCACAAGCTTTTGTTTGTCAGCTTTGTCCTCAGTAATAGGCACTTCCTTGGGACTTCCTTCTTTGCAAGATGGTCTGATGAGCCACCCTGACAAGGGGCTGTTGCGTATGACTTGAAAGGAATCAGCAATTCTAGAAGGAGCCATAGCCTGTGATGCCTTAGCTTGCTCTGCGGTCTCTCTTCTGGAAGGACAGAGCCACATACTCAGAGAATCCTTAAGCTTCTCAAGCTCAGGTTTTGGATCCACAGGCATCCCATTTTTATCTTTTCCTCCTTTCTTCAGAAGCCACGTGCACAGAGCTTCCTTCTCACAATTTTCATCACACACACATTCTGAGAAGCTTGTGCAGGGCTCGTTGGCTCTGCAGACCTCCTCTACTTTATACGGTTCTTGAAGGTTCTGGACAAGCCAATCCACGGGAACCATGCTGGGGGCAGACGATGGTTTCTTAGCCTCCAGGTGGTCATTCAGGCACTTCAGATTGCTCAGGTTTTCAATCTCTACACCTTTGGGCTGGTTGCCTTGACAACTAGTACAGGAATCGGGCTTGACAAGCCAATCGCTCACATGATAGGGCTCCTGGAAAACCTGGAACAAGAGCTTGAACTTCTCACTGGTTTCACAGCTGCCATTCTCAGGCTTCTCCAGCTTATGGGGTTTCTGGGGAGTCACCAGCCAATGGGAAAGGTCCACCTCATCTTGACCAAGAATCTCCAGATCTCCAACCTTTTTATCTTCAATGGAGAAAGAACTGGTAGAAAAACAGCTGTTAGACTTTTGGTAACTTGGTTTTTCAGGAACTTCCTGTTGCTGACTCTTGAGAAGCCAGTTTTCCAAGCCTTTTCGGTTGCCCCAGACATTACTGAAGAAATTGTAGGCTCTGGGAGAAGTCTACACAAGAAGTACACAGTATTAATTCACCTGAACAATTATGACTGCTTTGGGGATTCAACATAAAATAGCTTTGTTTTCATATTTACTGTTTTGTTAGATGTTTCTAAATTTAAGTATACCAAGGCCAAGAGGCAAGAAAGAAAAAAATGTTTGTGGCATATTTGATAGAAAACTGGCTAGTATCCCTTATATGACAAGCCTTTACAAATAAAGAAGACAAAAACAAAGGAGATAATCACACAATCAGAGAAGGCTAATAAACATGAAAATACATAACCTCATTATTAAAGAAACTGAAAGGAAAAAACCTTATAAATGATCCCACTATTAGGGTTCAGGGAAGCAGTACCCTCAATACTCTACTGGGAGAAACAAACTGATATCAACTTACTGGAAAACCAGATTGACAGTAAGTATCAAAAGTCTTAAAAGAGGATGTAGAATTATACTTTAGGAATGCAATTTCTGGGAATTTACTCCTAAGGAACTAATCAATAATGTGTACAAATAATCAGCTACTTACTGAGTGTTTAGGGAAGCTTTGTTTATATCCAGAAATACTGGAAATTAAGTGATAGTATATAATATTTTTTTGATTGGCTATTAAAAACACTACAGAAGAAATTAACTGGTGGAGAAATATATTCATGATTAGTGAAAAAAATCTGCTTACAAAAACAGGATTTACAGACTAATTTTTTCAAGTATACGTATGCATAGAAAAACAACCAAAAATGTGCATGGTGAGATTATGGTTTTGTATTTCTTTTATAGTTCTTTATTTTCTAAACTTTCTCTCTATAATGAAGAAGTGTCATTATTATAGCAAATTATTATTAAATGTTTCCAGACTAGAACTAAAAACTAAACAAAGACATACACTAGTAGTTACTAGTAACTAACCTCATCTACTACTACATCCACCTTAGAAACGATAAATGCAGAAACATACCTGACTATTATCCAAGGCCTGCTTTTGGGTGAGCCAGTCCTGGGGGTTGGTGCTGGGTACGTACGGAGCCTGATGACCCTGGGCAGGTTTGCTTCCAAGAAGCCATTCACTGAGAGGGACAGCTGTGGTGCCGGATGATGACTTCTGCTAATCACAGAATCCTCTGTTGCTTAACGGGCAATGTCAACTGCAGGACAAAACTCACCAGGAAAGTAGGAAACCTAAGCTCTCTGATCTGGGCTGAACGTTAACCCTGAACGAGCCTCGGTTTCCACAATTCTAAACTAAGGAGCGCAGTTCATCTCCAGAGGTCTTCTCAACTCTCAAAGTCTAGGATTCTATATTCACACTGCCTTTAGAAGTCAGTCATCTCTATGAATTATAAAGAGAAGGATCCCCGAGAGAGCTAACACCAACTAATGATCATCTCCTATGTACCAACTGGAAACAATTACGTTCTTTCAATCTACACCTACAAAACCTCTAAATTTCTATCTGACATTCAATTCCACGAGAAGTATTTAATTCCATAAACTTAACTCATTACCAATGGTGGCTTTTTATAAATAGATGCTAGCTAAAAAGAAAGGGGGGGGGGGTAGTCAAAAGAAACACAAGCCAAGTAGTGACTCAGTTACCAGGAACGAAGCCATTTTACCTGCTCTGGCACTGGGATATAACCCCTCTTCTCCAAGAAGGGTCCAGTACTTGATGAATTAGTATGAGCCACCAGGTGCTCAGGAATTTGCTATAAAATGAAGGCAATATAATCATATTATTTATGCTATGCTTTCATACCAAAAAGTGAGACTTTAATTCCTAAATTTCAAAAGCATTATGCTAAGTATCACCACTTCACTAGAATATTCTTCACACTAAACCCAACGACCTACAAAGCAGTTATCAAATCTCAGAACTCTCCGCTTCTAAATAACTATCATCACATAAGAAATTTTCACCAGAATTGGTAGTAAAACACTACTTTTAACAAGCCCAAATGAAACTCTTTTTGGTTCTCTATTAAAGACCACTCAAGCCACAAATTTAATAAGAGCTATGTTAAAAGCATTTAAAGAGATACAAAATGAATTCCAGAGACTAGCAATGAGTCAATACCACATTGCAAGAACTACCAAACTAATGTTCTAACTATAGACTTAATCAGAACATGAAATTTCTGAAGTTTAACAAATTCTCAAAAAAGTCACTCCTCAGAGTAAAAACGTGATTTTTTTTTTAAAGACCATCCGTGAGGCCACAGGCCTGAGGAGCGCCCTGTGAACTACCTGAGATCAACGTTACTCACCATGGTCTTGAGGGACCCAAACGTGGTCATGGTCTGGCGAAGCGCAGCTGTGTCTGCTTCAAAGAGCAGGACGGTGGACTCTTCTGGTTTGAGAGTCAAACTGCCCAGTCTGGGAAAAACAACCAAAACCTGGCTACTTCTAGGAATATCTGTTTCAACTTCATCCAAAACAAAAGCTAAATTGTTTTTAAATGATTATATTTTTCTAAGAAACTATGGCTTTATCATGTATCAGCAGGCATAATATTAAATATATAAAGCAGCATGATCTTATCACAGAAACCAAGAATTCAATTTAAATCAATACATGTAATGAGTTCAAAAATCTTTTTTTTTTTTCCTTAATATACCAAAGTCAAGGAGCCAAAAGTCAAAACTAGGAACAAGTGCCTTTACCTCTCCAGGCACACAGAAACTTGATTGGCTAGATCTTTGTTTTGGGAGCACTCCAGTTGATGAATGAGACAATTGAACTGGCCCAATAACTATTAAAAAAAAAAAAAAGAAACCATCAAGCCACTAATGATACAAAAACACCAGGAATATCCAAGTTAACAAATAGCACTTGAGAGTAAACTTTGATCTGATCTATATAAACACTCCATTACAGGGAAGACGTTCTCTAGAAGTCAGTTCAGACCCAACAGAGCCAGGGAGCCTCATTACCCAGTAGAGCTGCTGGGCTTGCTGTTGTAGTGTCTCCTCTTTAAGCTGAGAGATGAGGTCGACCTGTTCATACAGCCACACCTCACGGCTTCGAAGGCATTCCAGGTGACGGCTTATGCAGCTGTGAATCTGAGCTTTGACCTAAGAAACACATACATGTTAGCCTCACTACTGTGAGAAGCTTGAAGAATGGTGTTTCCCCCACAACAGTGAGGTTCTTAAACTTTTGGGGGTCACATATTCTTCTGATAATCTAATGACATCTATGGAACATCTGCCCAGGAAAATGCGTACACTAAAAACTTTGTCTTAAATTCAGAGTTTAGTGTCCCAAAGCCTACCCGTGGTCCCAACAAAGCCCCAAGGACCCCAGTTTAAGAATCCCAGCCAAAGAGGCATATACCTAAGCTCTAAAATTCTCCTTTAATACCCTGCCTTCTAACAGGATCATGTTTATTTTGGGTGTTCTAAAGTAACCAAGACAAAATATAAGAATGTATCAAGAGATACTGATCCCCCTCAGTTTTCCATATAATTTTAAAACCTATAGCTTTGCAAGGTTATCAGTGGAATAGGACAGAAAATATTCTGTAGTTATATTTAAAAAGTGAATATTTAACAGCTAGCCCTTATCTCTTTTCCCACCCACAGAATGAGCCAACCACTGACATTATGCCAATTTTAGTAAAGAGACATGCCACTACATCATGTCAATGGCACATAATGGGAGTTTAAGTAAAATTATAAACTATTTCCGAAAACGGTGATTCAAACTGGGGCTAAACGTAAAAATCCCAAGACTCCCCTCCCCCCCAAAAAATTATAGCAGCTATAAATAATCCATGAAAATCCACCTAAATTATATTTTAAAACACATTTTTCTGTACAATAAAGTTGTGCTTCAAAATAATCTAAGACTCAATCTACCCACTCACCAACAGATTCTTATTGATGTCAGTTGCCATGAAGTCGATTCTAACTGATGGCGACCTCACGTGTGCAGAGTAGAACTGCTCCACAGGGTTTTCAAGGCTGTGACCTTTCGGAATCGGATCACCAGGCCTGCCTTCCAAGGTGCCTCTGGGTTAGTTCGAACTGCCCACCTTTGGTTGTGCCAGTAGTCGAGCACTTAACCGTGTGGTCTACCCAGAGACTCCAACAGATTACTATACATTAATGGACCTAACAGCTTCCATTCTGGCTTGCCTTTACAAATAAAGTCATTTACAGAACCAGGCCACAAAAACCATCAAACAAATGAAAAGACACCTGGGGACGTGCAAAGAGCCATCCTTTCCGCATCCAAAGGACAGAGCTGAGCAGTACAGCTCCCTGGTTTAGTTATTTTTTATTGATGGCAGTGCATGGCACAGGGACCACACCGAGAGGCAATCAAAAACGCATGCTGAACTGAATTCTCTAGAGTGGTACCAAGTTTTCCAGACTCTAACTAACATCTGCCTTATTTCCCTATGGGATCAAAGACATCGATTATGTCAGGCAGCTGACTAGGATTAGAAAGATCATAGAAGGCATGGGGTGAATCTGGCTGGCAGTGAGAAGCCGCATCCCTGGCCATGCTCTGATCAGCCCTGTGACAAGTCCAGACAAGGGAAGGGAAAAGTACACATCACACCTCTCGGAGGTTATCTTTGATTTGCTGTTCAGCCCGGAGAACTCCACCAATAGCAAGCTCCAAGTCCCTTCGTGCATCACAACACCTTGAAAGGGGCTCTTGATTAGTGGAGCAGCCACTCTGGTCCTGTGAGGTGCTCATTCTGCTCACTGTGCCTTTAAAAGGAAAACAAAATCAGCAATCAAAACAACATTGTAATTACAACCAAAAATCACCTTTTAACCATCCCTCAAATAATCATTCCAGCCAGCTCCCAAGTACTAACTACTTAGTAAGTAGCATACTCTTAATAAATATTACCCCCCAACTGTGTTCCCACCATAAAATTCTATACTTTAATGACACTTTACAGGTAAACATATATATTTTTGAAAAAACACATTAATTTTCCTGATTCAAGAGAGTAAAAGGTTAAAAGACCATGGGAGTGTAAGTTTCTATTCATAACACACATAAAGTCATATGGGGCATGTGTTCCTGTTTTGCAGATTTAGAGATGAAGACTAAAAAGTCTGGGAGGATCCATAATTACTTAAAAAATAAGCTGCAAACCAGTAACTTGACACACAGACTTTAGAACACTGTTTCGATCCGGCATTTGCCTAAATCTATTGGGAATATGAAATTTTTTTGTTTTCTTGCTTCCCTTTTTAGATGGATTTTTTTTTTTTTTTTTTTTTAGGAAGAAGTCAGGGGTGGCTTCATAGCTAGAAGGCTCACAATAATGTAAATCTGACAAAATAACTTCATAGGATTCTGATAAGGATGTAACAGGTATATACAGAAATTTAGGAGGGTATATACAGAGAAAGGAGCTCTGGTGGTACAGTAGTTAAAGTACTCAGCTAATTGAAAGGTCAGCAGTTTGAACCCACCAGCCATTCTGGAGAAGAAAAGATACCGCATTCTGCTTCTGTAAAGATTACAGCCTTGGAAACCCTATGGGGCAGTTCTACTCTGTCCTATAGGGTCACGAAGAGTCAGAACTGACTCGATGGCAAGGGGCTTGGGTTTATATACGGAGAATTCTCTAATAAGCTCAGATGTATGAGAGATAAGAAAGAGAAGTAGAACAGCACATAACCAATGACATAATGATATGAGACTAGGACAGAAAGTGTCAGAAAAGCCATGAGGCAAATCTTGACAACACTGGAAGAACAATTTGTGGTCTATCCTGGATAGATCCAGAATCAGAGATAGTTTCTAAATGCTTATAAAAAGAAAACACTGATCACTGTAGCCCAGCATGGGTTCACTAAACCCTATGAAACCAAAGTTATTTCCTTTCTGGATAGTGTTACTAAACTGGCCAGTCAATGGAATGCTGTAGACATAATGTATCTAGACTACAGTAAGACTTGTGACAAGGTTTATGTTACCTCTGAGGACAAGGTGAATACAGACTAAATAGAAGTACTACTGGATCAAATCAACGTTTTTTTTTAGAAGTACTCAAAGGTTAATGGACTGAAGTCTAAAGTTTTTAGTGGCTTGTCTCCACGTTACTCAGCTGTTTCCATAATTACGTGGATGAAAACACGGGACTGCCAAAATGTTTTCCATAACATAAATATTTAGATTACAAAACAATCTCCACATAGTTGTTAAATCTAACAAAATACAGATTTTTTTTTTTTTTTTTGCAGTGGAATGAGGGAGTACAAGGTGGAAAAGAATAAATTGTTTAGAAGAATGGAGAATTTTTTACAGACAGTAACCTCTATGTGAGTTAGCAGTATGCTGGGTCTGAGAAAATAACTTACACCATTTGATAGTAGTTAACAAAAGTATAGCATCTGCCACAGACTAATCTTGTTCTGTGCTCATTAGAAACGAAATTTGAAACTTATTTCTGAGTAACACACTTTAGATGAGGGCATTCAGAAGAAAGAGACCTCAAAACCACAAAAAACTTCTCCAGGAAGAGGCTGTTTAGCCTAGATAAGAGAAGTCTCTGGGAGGACATGATTACTATTCTCAAGTATCTGGAGAGCAGTCAGGTAGAATAATTAGGCTTGTTCAGAATAGTCCCAAGGAGGAAAAAAGGATTAATAGGAAACATTTCAGACAATATATGAAAGAACTTCCCAACAGTCCTGAAGGAAATGGCCAGAGAAGCCAGCCGAGACCTGTCCAGTGTGGAGTCCTCCAAATGGCCAACTGCCCATCTGAGACAGTGTGGCTACTGTGGCCTAGCTTTAGGGGCCAGGTGGCCAGCTGAAAGCAGGATCAGGACAAAGCAGGGTGAGCCCTCAAAAATAAAACGATGGGAGAAAAAAGCCCAATAGGCTTTCTTTTGACCATCTCAGCAAAAGATTCCAATTCAGGAACTACAGAGTTCCTATAAGAAACTCAAATATTCAAGAAACTTTTCACTTCCCCTTGTTAATTTTGTTATCTTAGTTGGTTTCCCCAAGATGATTTGTAAAAAGGAAGAGTTCCTTAATCAGGTTTGACAGGAAATCCCTGCAGAAATTTTTTTTAGTGCTCGGAACAGCAGCTGTCGCTGTCTCGCTGCCTTCTTCACACTGTCAGCGCCCCGTCTGAAGCACTGACGTTGGTGCGCGTTTGGGGGCACACTGCAGGGAGTTTGAAAAACAGCTCACCAGCAGGTGAAACTCTGGCTGAGATGTGGAGAGCCAGTGAGTCAGCTCACTGCCACAAGGTGCTTAACTGTGCGCTCAAAAGTCAGTCACGCGAAGAAAGCCTCTCAGTTCAATCACAAGTACTCCACAACCGCCTAATGAGAGTGGCACATGGGAAAAGCACACCAACAGGATTCTCCTCTTACCAGCTGTGGACAGAATGCAGGATGAGACTAACGAGTTCCAAAACTGATTCTCCCCTGCTGCCCCCACGCACACATTTTTCAAATTCAAGTGAATATTATCTGTCATGGATTAAATTATGACCCCCAAAAAATGTGTGTAAGCAATCTGGCTGGGCCATGATTCCCAGTATTGTGTGGTTGTCCTTCATTTTGTGACTGTAATTTTACGTTAAAGAGGATTAGCGTGGAATTGTAACACCCTTACTAAGGTCACATCCCTGATCCAATGTAAAGGGAGTTTCCGTGGGATGTGGCCTGCACCACCTCTTATCTCTCAAGAGATAAAAAGGAAAAGGAAGCAAGCAGAGGGGGGAACCTCACACCACCAAGAAGCAGGGCTCGGAGCAGAGTGTCCTTTGGATCCAGGGTCCCTGTGCCTGAGAAGATCCTCAACCAGGGAAAGATTGATGACAAGGATCTTCTTACAGAGATGACAGAGAAAGCCTTCCCCTGGAGCTGATGCACTGAATTTGGACTTGCAGCCTACTAGACTGTGAGAAAATAAATTGTCTTTGTTAAAGCCATCCACCTGTAGTATTTCTGTTACAGCAGCACTAGATGACCAAAACAGTCATCTTGCTGGAACACTTCTCATAAGAATCTTTATAGAGCCCATCTGTCAGCCACTGAGACAACCTGTTTTGTTTCTTTATAGCCAGTCCCAGGAGGCTTGTCCCTTTGCTGCCCATCTCTGTCCCTCCTTCTGGAAGGGCAAAGGGCATTGGCCACAGTCCACGCCCCAAGAAAAGTGCTGAGTAAAAGGTCGTATGTGGCAAGGAGGAAGGCTTTCAGAGCTGAAGTCAAGAATCCCACTACCCAGTGATCTTAAATCACAATGCGTTCAAGCCCCTGTGTAAGCCTGTGCAGCAAGCATTACAGTTTAAGGGATCAATCTGGCTAGGGTCTGACAAACTGGAGTTCCAGGCTGCATCTGCAAGCTTCAGACCCGTGTGCTAGTTACTTTCTCTCTCTGGGATTTCCTCTGGGAAAACGGAGACAATGACAGCAGCTCCAAAGGGCTGCAAGGAGAATCAAGACATTGTCTCTCTATAAGCACTTAGCCCTGCACACTGCAAGCACTCCATGTTAGTGTCTAACATGGCTGTTATTGTTACCAGGTTTAGTTGAGTGATGGGGACCTAAGTAACCTCCACCTTTTGGAACATACAGATCAGCACAGATGCTGGAAAAGGTTGAAAGGGAGGCAGCCCTGACCCAGAATCCTGTAGTCACTTATCACTGTGATGACCCTGGACCACGTGCACTTACTAAACCTAACTTCCTAATTCCTAAGTGTGGATGGCAATATCCACCTGCCAGTCTTGTGGGTACGGATCCGGTGCTTGTTAAAAAAAATTAACTCCTCATCTAGTCTTTCACTACACGACACAGCCAAAGGCAAACTTTTCATAGCAAAAATGCAATAATCTGTAATGAATATCAAGTATGCACATTTCTGGAGCCCAGGTGTCACAGTGTTTAAGAGCTCGGCTGCTAACCAAAAGGTCAGCAGTTTGAATCCACCAGGTGCTCCTTGGAAACCCTATGGGGCAGTTCTACTCTGTCCTATAGGGTTGCTATGAGTCAGAATCAACTCCACAGCAACAGGTTTTTTTTTATTTTTATTTTTTTTATGTACACTTTTGTCTGTTTTCTTACCTGTAAAAAGATTGACCCAAATCAACTCTAAAATTCAAATCAATGAAAGATGACTAAAAATGTCTTATCTTTACCTTTATTATCCAAACACCTGCCCTACTATCTTCAAAAGAGGATTGCCTTAAATTTTTATTTTTCGAGACACAGTTAAAAATTTAGGTGCTTTCTAAAACTACTCTGCCTCTGGGATCCACGTTCTAGGTTTCAGAATGAAAAGAAAAAAAAAAAGGCGGGGGAAAGACGCGCGCGCGCGCGCACGCACACAGGCACACACACACCCCTCTCAAGCAAATAACCGCACCTGAGCTTTCCTCAAAGCTGAGGAATCCTACAAAGTATATATGCCATACTTGCACAAATCTAGTTACAAAGTCCAAAGGTCATGGAAGACCTGAACTAACCACAAATGAAGCTGAGTCATTATCAAATGGTTTAACCAAAAAACTTCCAAAGAGCTACAACCTCTTGTGACCCACATAAACCACAATTTAAAGCTGGGAGGTGGCGGTGGTGGGGTGGTGGTGGAACTTAGCAATGTGTTTAGTACACCACCCTCATTTAATAGATGAAGACACAAAGACCCAGACAGGTTAAATGACCCACTTGTTATGGACTGAATTATGTCCCCCCAAAAATGTGTGTAGCAATTTGGCTGGACCATGATTCTCAGTACTGTGTGGTTGTCCTCCATTTTGACTGTAATTTTATGTTAAAGAGGATTAGGGTGGGACTGTAACACCCTTACTAAGGTCAGATCCCTGATCCAATGTAAAGGGAGTTTCCCTGGAGTGTGGCCTGCACCACCTTTTGTCTTACAGAGGTAAAAGGAAAGGGAAGCAAGCAGAGAGTGGGGGGTCTCTGCGTGGAGAAGCTCCTAGTCCAGGGGAAGACTGATGATGACAAGGACCTTCCTCCAGAGCCAACGGAGAAAGACTTCCTCTGGAACTGATGCCCTGAATTTAGACTTTTAGCCTGTGAGAAGAGGTCACAAGCGGTTTTAGACTGTGAGAAAATATATTTCTCTTTGTTAAAGCCATCCGCTTGTGGTATTTCTGTTACAGCAGCACTAGATGACTAACACACCACCTAAATGCAGATTTGGGTTTAGAACTAAGATTTCTGAGGCCTAGTCCTGGATTCTCTACCTACATTGTGCCTGTTCTTCCTTTAGTGTATTATCAACCGTAAGTTGTTTTTATTTGCAAATACTAGGGTTTAAAATTGACATTGCAATGGAATGACTTCCATTAGGTTTCTTAGTCTGTTTTTATAGCCCTCTTAATAAATTATAACCACAGTTTTGCAGATCTTTCTTGCTTGAATAATGCACTAAAAATAAACAGTACCTTGCGTGACTTGACAGACACAGGATCGTCGAAACACTGACAAACCCCAATGCCAAGTACAAAGAAGCAAGAGCCCTGCATTCTAATCCCACGTCTATATCACAGCCACTGGTCTGTCTGAATGAAGGCTTAAACCAGATCACCTCTAACTGCACCTTCCAGCTCTCGCCTTCCTTGCCACCTACCCAGCACCCCCCTCCAAAAAAAGATATCCACTTTTTACTTATTTTCCTGATATCTGAATCATTGCTAGACAGCCAAGCCCCTAAGAAACAATCTACAGGATACGCATGCATTCTGTGGATTACTGAATTCAAAATATTTCAAGTTTGGGTATCTTTGACCAGACAACCTATATTGGACTGTTTGTACAAACTTTCCATTATAAACATTATTAAACAACACTGTAACATTCCACATTCAATTTTACCTTGATTTCTTCTTTACTTCACTGCTCTTTCTTCCTGTTAAAAAAGATTGTTTTTGATATCACAATTCCTTAACACAAAAGTTATACATATCTCACCCTATCCCCAAACCAAAAGAAACAAACCAACCCACTGCCGCTGAGTCAATTCTGACTCACAGCGACCCTATACGACAGAGTAGAACTGCCCCCTAGGATTTCCAAGGAGCGGCTGGTGGACTGGAAATGCCAAACTTTTGATTAGCAGAAGAGCTCTTAACCACTGCGCCACCAGGGCTCCACCCTATCCCCAGCCCACTTTAAATGCTTTATCGAGTAGTCTCAGAAATCCAGGCTACAGTTCCCCATTTTTTTGAAAAGCATACAAATAATCGTTAATATCTTCAGAGAACTAAAGAAAATAAAGTAATAACAAATTCACTATAGCATATTCTAAGGTTACAGCACTTAGACTTACAGTCTACTGAGCTTGGATTTGTCTACCTCTCTACAGTAAAACCTGCGAAAGCCAGAACCTGTGTAAGGTGGAAACCTGTCAGAGAAAGAAAACGCAGATATTTTTCCACTAAAACGAGCAATAGAAAAGTGGTGAGACTGCACCCGGCGGAAAACTTGTCGGACCCAGAAAAACAAGGCAGTCCCCGGGAGTTCCGGCTCTCACAGGTTTCACTGTACAAGTAACTGATTTATGAGCGCCAGTAATCCCAGGACATCAACTTTCCGAAGGAGTTTAACTGACAACTGACCCCAAAATTTTACCACCTAACGCCCCGTAAGGCTTTTCTATTTCAAAAGCAACCATGATTCACGAAACTTTCTACGTTTCCCAAATACACTTTCTAAGAGCGCAGTGGCCTTACGAGACCTCGGGTCCCTTTCTCTCTGGAAGCCGCAACCGCCCATTCACACCGGGGCTGAGCCGGCACTCCGGCTGCAGCACGCGTGTGCGCGGCCCGGCAGCTGCGCACCCTTCTCCGGCGTGGCGCCGGCCTGCCAAGGCTCCCGCAGCGCTCCCCGGGCTGCCGGATGTACCTTGCAGG
>NW_004444136.1:823795-835922 GCF_000243295.1 Trichechus manatus latirostris | reverse complement strand
AGACCCCTGGAAGAAGTCCCCGGGCAGCTCCCGCCTGGCCGCTCTCGGTGACGCCAGCTCCCGGGCTCGGGGCGTCTTTGATTTGGGGAGCCCTGGTGGCTGCTAACTGCTGCTAATCTCCGCAGAGAAATAAACGGGGTCCGGCTGGAAGGCTTACCAAGTTGTTACTGGAAGGTCCCTGGTCACTGTGACTCCCTGTGAGGTGACCACTTCCAGCCCAGTTTGTCTGAAGCTCTCAGACGGCCCCTCATCTGTGGACCTCCTCCTCCAGCCCCTCTCCCACTCACACAGGGTCTCAGTCCAGGACTGCCTTTAACGCCTCTGGAGGCTTTTTATTCACCAAACACAGACTGAGCACCTACCAGCTGCCAGGCACTATTCCCGGTGCCTGGAACACAGTGGAGAAGCTGACAGCCTCTCTAAGATGGGCTGAGGAGCTAGACCACATGTACGGGCCCAAAACCTGGCTCCACCACTCCTATTCTGTGTAACCTTAGGAAGTCACTTCCTCGGTGCCTCGGTTCCTCCATCTGTAAAATGGGGGCGATAAAAATGGATCCAACTCAATGAGAATTAGATGAATTAATATAGAGAGAATGTTTAGGACAGCTACCTGTCTGCCTAGCATTCTCACAGCATTTCTAGTCCGATGCCCCTTTTCCTGAGAAAAACCACCCTTTACAGACTGAATATCCAAGCTGGCCAGAAGATGAAATCTAGATAGCACTGTCATTCCCTTTCCATTTTTTTAATGTAAAATTCTTGCTCTTGTCTAATGTACGCGAAGTTATTTTTGTAAACAGTAAGAGTAAAGCCAAATCACATAATGAAAAGCAAAGAACACGAAGAGCCGTCATCCTCAAACAACCCTGAGGTTTCAGATGAACAGTGTGTGTGGAGGCTCCTGCTTTATCTGTGATGCACACAGTTTCTGGGATCCCCTTTCAGACATTCATTACCAAAGGTAATGAGAAAATCATCTCTTCCTAATTCAAAATAGGGCAACACATTTTTGTTATCCATCTTTGAAGATAAAAAGATACAAAGAAAACTAGACATACCTCTGAAAGATAAAGTTAAAAATGTATGGCCCTTTCAGAGACAGGAAAGATGGAGCACAATACGAACTATGTAACCACTGTCAATGAACTCTACATTTAAAAATTGTTGAATGGGTGATTTGTTGTGTATATTTTCACCAAAAATAAAATATACAAAAAAAAATGTATGGTCCTTTGTACTTTATGACAATGGCTGGAAGGAAAAAAATTTTAGTCTATTAAAATATAATTGGGGTCAAGAACTTTTCAATTATTTTACGTGCCCTACAAAATGGTCACAATATAAAGCCAGTAGAAACTGCTGGCTATCACCTACTTAATGGTCGCTCTTCCCTTTAACCAATGGCCCAGCAACTAATTGCTCCAGCTACTCCCCCTTAAATTCCTACTGAGTTACCACGAGTCCCTTGTGTTTGTTCTCAAGTGTATGCCTGCTTTGTTACTATGATGACCTAATTTAATTAAATACTAGTTGTGTGCCCATCCAGTCAATTCTAGCTCATAGATACTCTCTGACAGAGTAGAACTGCCCCATAGGGCTTCCTAGGCTGTAAATCTTTTTTTTTTAATTGTACTTTAGATGAAGGTTATACAAAACTAACTAGTTTCTCATTAACAATACACATATTGTTTTGTGACACTGGTTGTCAACCCCACGACATGTCAACATTCTCCCCTTCTTGATCTTGGGTTCCTCATTACCTGCATCCTCTTCCTTGCTCCTGGGCGGCTAGTGTGCCCATTTAGTCTATTTTGTTTTATGGGTTTGTCCGATCTTTGGCTGAAGGGTGAACCTCAGGAGTGACTTCATTACTGAGCTATAAGGGTGTCTGGGGGCCATACTCTCAGGGTTTCTCTAGTCTCTGTTTGAACAGTAAGTCTGGTCTTTTTTTTTTCGAGTTAGAATTTTGTTCTACATTTTTCTTCCATTCTGTCCAGGTCCCTCTATTGTGATCCCTGTCAGGGCAGTCATCGGTGGTAGCTAGGCACCATCTAGTTGTGCTGGACTCAGACTGGTGGAGGCTGCGGTAGTTGTGGTCCATTAGTCCTTTGGATTAATCTTTCCCTGTGTCTTTGGTTTTCTTTTTCCTCGCTCCAGATGGGGTGAGACCATCAGAGTATCTTAGATTGTCACTCACAAGCTTTTAAAACCCCAGACGCTACTCACCAAAGTAGAATGTAGAACATTTTCTTTATATAACTATGTTACGCGAACTGAGCTAGATGCTCCCCAAGACCACGGTCCCCACAGCCCTCAGCCCAGTAATGTGGTTCCTCAGGGAGTTCGGATGCATCTATACAGCTTCCATGACCTTGCCTTGGACAAGCTGTGCCGGCTTCCCCGGTACTGTGTACTGTCTTAGCCTTTGCCAAAGTTACCACTTATCTACTGTCTATTTAGTGTTTTTCCCTCTCATCCTTCCTCTCCCTTGTAACCATTAAAGATTGTTTCTTTTTGTTGTGTAAACCTTATCATGTGTTTTTTTAGCAGTGGCCTCATACACTGTTTGTCCTTTTGTGATGGACTTATTTCACTCAGCATAATGCCCTCCAGATTCATCCATGTTGTGAGATGTTTCACAGATTCATCATTGTTCTTTATAGTTGCACAGTATTTCATTGGAAATCCTGGTGGTGTTGTGGTTAAGAGCTATGGCTGCTAACTGAAAGGTCAGCAGTTCAAATCCAGCAGGCACTCCTTGGAAAACCTATGGGGCAGTTCTACTCTATCCTTTAGGGTCACTGTAAGTTGGAATCAACTTGAAGGCAACAAGTTTTTTTTTAGTATTCTTTTAGTATTCCACTGTATGTATGTACCATAGTTTATCCATTCATCTGTTGATGGGCATCTAGGTTGTTTCCATCTTTCTGGATTGTGAACAGTGCTGCAATGAACATGGGTGTGCGTATGTCTATTAGCGTGAGGGCTCTTATTTCTCCAGGATATGTTCCTGGGAGTGGGACTGCTGGATCATATGGTATTTCTATTTCTAACTTCTTAAGGAGTGCCATATCGTTTTCCAAAATGGCTGTACCATTTTGCATTCCCGCCAGCAGAGCATGAGTGTTCCAATCTCCCCACAGCCTCTTCAACATTTGTTATTTTTTGTTTTTTCGACCGTGCCTAGGCTGTAAATCTTTACAGGAGTAGACTGCCAGGTCTTTTCTGCCACGGAGCAGCTGGTAGGTTTGAACTGCCAATCTTTTGGTTAACATCCAAGCACTGAACCACTGTACCACTGGGGCTCCTAGCAATTAAATACTACATAAACATAAAAAGACTAGGGAGAAAAAAAAAATCATAAAAATCTAGAATTCTGCACTCTGACCACTTTGCAGGTACCTCTAACTCCACTGTCGTTGACTGCGTTAAGTCCACTCTGACTCATGGCAACCCCATGTACGTACAGTAGAACTGTGCTCCATGGGGTTTACAAGGCTGTGACTTTCAGAAGCAGATCTCCAGGCCTGTCTTCCGTAGTCCCTCTGGATGGGTTCAAGCCACCCAGTTTCGGCTAGTAGTCGAGCGCTTAACCGTCTGCACCACCCAGGGACTCCTCTGACTCCATTAAGTTTGGTTATTTGCCCTAATGTCTTTATAAAACGTTTAGGTTCTAAAGGGGGAAAGTCATAAAGCATTTTACCTCTCTTCTGCTTCAAGAATTTCTACACTGTTTCAAAACCATAGAACCATCCATTGCTAGCAGATCATCTCATCCTCTAAAGAGAGCGTGAACTTTAATTCTCCGAAGTCTCCCCACCGCCTACAGGTCTTACAAAGACAAAAGGCCTCTATTCCCTGGCCTCCGCCTGACTCTCCTGCCTCTCTCCCCAGTGCAGCCACCACACCCCGATCTACTGGATAGTCCTGGCTGGCTCACTTGGCCAGCCGTGGCTCTCCCAGCTCTCTCTCCCAGCAGTGCCAGTCCTTTCCCTACTGTGAGGGCTATGCTCAAGTCAGCACCACTACAAAGCCGTTCCTGATCAAGTACCTCAATCCTCCACAGAGTTGGCAGCTGCCTCTTCTGTGCCCTGTAACCTGAACAGGTTTCCAGCATGACAGCTGGCACACGTGCTGCCGTTATTCTTACCTGCCTGTCTCCTTAGCCTGGGAGCTCCCTGAGACAATGGACCGTGTCTTATTTGACTCTGTAGACTAATGGTGAACAGAGAGCCTGGCATTAGGAATCCACTCCCATTCTATGTGTGCTAGTGAACTGTCATAAAGAGAAAGGCGTCCATGGAATTGTGCAAGCTGTGGCACTAAACAGAAGCTTAGTACAGGTTTGCTAAATGGATGAATGAATAAATGATAAATGGGTGCTCAAGGTCAGATTAGCCACAGTAAGTATGGTGTAGCTCTGCTTTACATGTAGACAATAATCTTGATGTCTCGCTAAGGCCTGCATTAATTCAGGAAGGTTTTTCAGAAGAGATAAAGTTTTCTAGCCATATAGCACAACTATTACTTTTAGTTTTCTTTCCAACGAGACAAAACTGGCAAGGGTATTGCCACTGAGATAGTGTCTTCCTTGATTCCAAGCCTGTCAAAGCTTAGCTCCAAGTCACGCAAGCACCACAGCTTTGTGAGGTGAAGGAGACACATTAATGTATTTACAGCCAACGTTGTACAGTCGTCCTGTCTTATCCACAGGGGATACGTTCCAAGACCTCCTGTGGATGCCTGAGAGGGTGGATAGTACTGAACCCTTTATATGCTATGATTTGTCCTATACGTATATACCTATGATAAAATTTAATTTATAAATTAGGCACAGTAAGAGATTAACAACAACGAAATGGAACAATTATAACATCATACTGTAATAAAAGTTATGTGAATGAAAGAGTCCAATAGCATGAGATTTCATCATGCTACGTATTCATTTAACATTTTCGAACCTCGGTTGACTGCGGGTAACCAAAACCTCGGAAAGCAAAACCGCAGAGAAGAGGGGACTACTGTAGTTTTTTTTCTCAGACTTTGCAGTACCACAGAAATTCCAAATGACATCAACAGACGTTTGGTAGGCTTTCAGAACTGGGGTGGTGCCCTCTCTTCAACTTGAAACTTTTTACCATAACATAGTCAAGGACAGGAAAACATGTGACTTAATTACCACCAGAGTAATAACATCATTTCATCCCTGATTTTATATGGTAAACATCTTGTGGTTTCCCCCACAGAAGTAAACAAGTGATAAAATACTTGCCCTCCTCTAAAGCCTGGAGGACTAGCAATAATGCCAAACTAAAACTCAGAATAACAGCTGTGATTATGTTCTTATGAAATCTGTAATTGTCTAAGTATTAAAAGACTTAACTTCTTACTTATGACTAAACTTACAATTCAAACAGTTAGCCTATTTTGTCAGTTATTCACTCGCTTCACTGAATTGTCACGTTTGTAAAACACTCAAGGCAATGCTGAATAAGGGGAATATTAAGCCTCCAAAGTGCCCCAAACACAATCCTAGCCCCAAAGAGGAACTTCTTGATTCCACTTCATAACAGAGCCAGGCAACATTAGGGATGATGACTTGAGATAAGAATGGCTAAAAGACTAGAATGAATAATTAATGTCAGAAATTAAGTAAAACCAGTACTCGCAAAATAATTATTTCGTTCACTTGCCAGTGAATCTATCTAATTCTGAGAATATTTATGACCTGCAAGGCTTTGAGGAATTGTAAGGCTGAAGGCAGGAAGAAAGGCCTGGCAATCTACTTCCGAGAATCTGCCAATGAAAACCCTGTGGATCACAACTGTTCAATCTGCAACCAATCACAGGGATGGCACAGGACTGGGCAGTGTTTCGTTCTGTTGTGCACGGGTCTCCACGAATCAAGGGCCAACTCAATGGCAGCTGACAACAACAACATTGAAGGTAAGCTTATAAATTATGAATGTAATATTCTGATTTAACAATCAAAAGACACACAGAGAAGGAATATATGCCAGCTCCTCAGACAGCACACAGTCACTATCAAAGCTGGTCACCAAAGGAAAAGTGGGCAACTCGGCCCCAGCTCCAACACTGACAGCCAGGCCCAGTCATTTCACACGGCCACCAGAGTGCTCACCTGGATTCTATGTTGACTGCAATATATTTAAATGTACCTATAATGACTGTGAGCATTGTGCTCTTTTAAGATCTATCTATATGGGATCAAACTGACAACAGCAACTCAAAAGATCGGACAGAAAAGTTAGGGGGTAGTGAGTTTATGTTCATGGGGAGGAACAACTCAAAAAAGGGGGGTGAGAATGAATGGATGCACAACTCAAAGAATGTAACCAATGTCACTGAACTGTACGTGTACAAACTGTTGAATTGGTGTATGTTCTGCTGTGTATATTCTCAACAGCAACAACAAAAATTATTTAAAAAATTAAAGTAAATGTACCTATAATGAAAACAAAGACAAAATGAAAACCTTGGACAAAAATGTTAAAAGGGCTGGAAAGTAGTAAGAGTAGTAAAAATGCCATCGACGTGCACAGTCGCCTCATGAAACTGAAGTTCACCCGTGTGCGTACGTGTCAGTTGGCTCCTTACTATAGTCACTTTAGACTTGCCTTTTGCAACCTCACTAGTATAGAAACAGAGGAACTGACTTCACTGCTGATTTCAATAACGCTTCAGAAAATGCTCTCTGAACCAGGAGCACAGTCCATTGTATACCTTGAATAGTGATGTCTTTGTTCTCTAAGGTTGGGTATACGTTTCTGGAAACTGCCCAAGATTAACATATGTAAAGCACTTAGAATAGTGTCTGTGACATAGTAAAAAGCAATGGTTAAGTGCTCCACTGCTAAATGATAGGTTGGCAGTTCGAATCCACCCAGTGCCTCTGAGGGAGAAAGACCTGATTATCCGCTTCTGTAAAGATTAAAGTCAAGAAAACCCTATGGGGTAGTTCTACTCTCTAACACATGGGGTCGCCTTGAGTCAATCAACTCAACAGCACCTAGCAACAATACAGGTATTAGCCAGTTTTATTACTTTTAGTCAGAAAATGGAGTGTGACAATTAAAACTTATGTAGTTCATCCATTTAATAGGCCTCCATCACCTCTCACCTAGATTCCCACAGAAACCTCATGACTGCAGCCCACTCCTCCATTCCTCCCCTCCTTCTCTCTTCAATCCAGCCACAACGGCCTCCTTGTTGCTCCTCCAGTATATCAAGGATGCTTCTGCCCCACGGCCCTTTGACTTTTCTCCAGACATCCTCACAGCCCCCTTCCTCACTTCCATAAGGTGTCTGCTCAAAGGTCATCTTTTCAGTGAGGCTTTTCCAATCATCTTATATACAATAATCATTCCTTCCTCCACCACCCCGTTAATGTGCTTTATTTTCCTCCGTAGTACTCATCAGAATCTTACATGTAGAAACTGTTTATTTTCTGATTCCCCTTCAGAAAACATACTAGCAGGTAAGTTCCATATAGATAGGGACTCTATGTAGTGTTCACAGAGTTGCATAGGAGATGGTTAAAAAGTATTCGTTGAATGCATAGATTCAATAATTACTTCTAGTCTACTAAGTGCCAGGACTTTTTTTTACACACTACCTCATTTAGTCTTCATAAACGTTAAAGTGGGGATGATCACCACCATTTTAAAAGGAGGCTTGGAAATGCTAAATACATTACCTACAAGCTTTTAAGGAGAAGAGCCAAGATGTAATCCCAAGACTGACTCTAAAGTCCACAACCACACAATGAATGCTGAAGAGACTGGGTATTAAGATTTTATGTATTCATTCAACAAGTATTTATTGCCTAAAACGACATGGACTGTGATAGTCCCTAAGGATACAATGGTAAACCTGCCACCTAGAGGAGGATTTGTGCCACTGACTCACCAAAAAATACAAGTTCTTTGGAATAAGAAAAGTCCATCAGCAGCAACGACTGGCTCTGAATGTCTTCTAGTATGCTAATACTTAACTATATGAGGGAAATTATTTATAAAACACTAACCAAGAGGCCCTCAGATGGGGGGAGGAATCCATGTCAGAATATCCTGCAGAGCTTTATGAAACTCCTATACAGGTTCCTGACATTCTGCCACAGCTGTTCTGTTGTTTGGTGCTGTCAAGTAGATTCCGACTCATAGTGACCACCTGTGACAGCATAGAACTGTCCCATAGGGTTTTCTAGGCTGTAATCTTTACCAGAGCAGATCACCAGGTCTTTCTCTTTCAGAGCCACTGGGTAGACTCAAACCCAACAACCTTTCAGTTAGCAACTAAGCTCTAAACCACTGCACCACCAGGGCCCACACTGATCTAATAAAATGGGGGAAGTACTGTGTAATTTGAAAAAAACCTCTCAGGTAATTCTAAAATATGATACCTCCCCCCGCCCCCACCTTGGAGAATCACATCTTCCTTTCCTTACAGAGCTCAATGTGCTTTCTACTTTTGAAATACCTGTGTGCCCTAACATAATAATGTAATTGGAGAGGTTTATTTAGACACAAACTTTCATAAAACTTTATACCCCTAGGATTTGCCTAGAGGCCCAAGGACAAGTGTTCCATGGGAAGAGAGGGAAGGAGAAGTAAAATATAAGGCATGTCACTGTGCTAGGCTTTACAAATATTCTCTCATTTACATATCTTAACTAATCTGGAAATAGCAAATCTGCATAAGTGCAAACTAAGTGACTTGTCTAAGTCACAAGGTAGTAGTAAATCCTCCTCCAAAGTACCTGCACTTTATATATGAATCCTTCTCCGGAGGACCTCCCACTGCAGCGTCTGAGTCAGCCTTAGTGGAAGGGACTGATGTTCTTTAAAGTTCAGAATGTCACACTAGGGCGCCAGTGTAAAACGAGCCCACTGTGACTACTCGGAAAGTAACTCAAGAGTCCCTACAACCATATTTCCTTCCAAATTATCAAGGGGGAAGTGGAAAGCCAAGTCTAGCCAAAGGTAGTTACACATGATGAACTTTACCCTGATTAGAAAGGGGTACAAAATGGTCTGGAGAAAAAAGCCCTGCCCTTGGGGTCAGACAGACTCTAGCACTCTGAGTCAAGACATTCCTGATCAAATAATCCTGTTTATAGTCACTCAGCACTTAAAGCTACTCTGTTATATGATTATTGTTGTACCCACCACGAGAATTTAGTCCCAGAAGGGTTAGGACTTATGTTCATTTTTTTCATCTTAATACCACTAACACCTTGAACACATTTTTTAAAAAAAAAAGGCAAACGCGCTGCCGTCAATTCGATTCCGACCCAAAGCGACCCTCCAGGACACAGGAGAACTGCCCCATAGGGTTTCCAAGGAGCGCCCGGTGGATTCGAACTGCTGACCAGCCACAGCACTTAACCACTACACCGCCAGGGCTTCCGACCTTCTGGTTAGCAGCCCAAACTGATTGTTGGTGGAATGAACCGATGAGCAAGACTCGTTTGTCTCATCTGTAAAACCGAGACAATTAAAACTACCTCTTGGAATTGTTAGAGAATTAAATGCGATGGTATGTAACGCTGGCTCGGCCACACAGGGGGCCGAAGAAACACTAGCTTTTCCGCCGGGCTAGCTAGGAAAGGATGTGCTCGGACCTGTGCTGGAAAACGGCCCCCGCCCCGCCCCAGAGGCCCCGGCGAGAGGCAAGAGCCAGCGGAACCGCGGAGCTGTCACACCCGGGCCGGGGCCGGCCTGGCAGGCGGGCGAAGGTGGCCCCAGGGCCGGCGTGTAGAGGGGAAGCCAGGCCCCGGCCCAGAGGGCAGGCGGTCCCAGCACCCCCCGCCTCCGGACCGGTCGCGGCAGGAGAGCAGGAGGAGATGCACCGGCCCCGGCGGCCGCTCGCGTTCTTACCGGCTCCTAACGTGGCTCCAGGAGAACCGAAAGGACCTTGGGTGAACAGAAACCCGACCCAACACAAGAGAAGGGCTCGAAGACCGAGTTCTCGCGAGAACGCAACCTTCCTCCCACGCTTCTCGCCGCAGGTCTGACAGTGTCGCGAGATCGTTTCTCGGGTCAGCCGGCAGCCCTTGACCGCCCTCTAGAGGGCGCAGGGCGCAGGCGCACCCCTTTTCCCGGGCAGCGGTCGGTGTCCTTTCACCCTTCGTGAATAAATTAAATCAAATTAAATATGTTTATTGAAGGCAAATTCTGCGCCGAGAACTATCTTAAGTGATTCGCTCACACCAAATGATCTCACAAGGTAGATATTATTTGGCCTTAACATACAGATGCAAAAATAAATGTCAGAGCCCAGATTCCCACCGACATCATTCTAACTCCAAAGGATACCCAGGTTTGCATCGTATCACCCCATACAATTCTCCACACACCGTACCCCATTCCTGCCCCTCGCTGCCCGTTCTCCCCAGTGTGGCATTATCCACATTTAAATTTTGTTTATTTGTGACCACTTGTTATGTGGGATTCTCTCAGTTTTGGACTTAGGTCCCCAATACTCAGTGTCAACCGCCCCCCAAATTTCCCAGCAAGGCAAAGGACCATCAAAATAGGATTTGCAAAGGAGATGATCATGATAAGGTTTTATGAACCCCACAAGAGTGACTCCTACAAGGGACAAGCCACACTCAGCCGAAAGACAGGATGCATAGATTGGGCTGCAGATACCCAGAGTGCCTTCCCAGCTGGTGGTTGGAAGAGGAACACGGAGAAAGAGGCTCAGCAGGGGAAAGTCCCAGACACTCACGAGGAAATAGCTTTAAACACCCGCCACAGGCAGAGGTATCCAAGTCTGCATCGGTGCCATTGAGGTAAATTCAGCCAGTCTTAACTTTCCTCTTCCTCTACATCCTCAGTTCATGTGCAGACCCTGGAATGAGACGTTTTTGTAACTAAAAGCAACCAAAGCACTTTTTTATTATCTGTGGTTAACTGAAAAAGTTAGTGACCTCACAAGGCAGATATTGTTTAGCCTTAACTTACAGATGCAAAGATAAATTTCTGAGCCCGGACCCCAAACACATCATTCTGACTCCAAAGGATACGCTGGTTTGCGCCATATCACCCCAAGAAATTCTCCACACCTGGTGCATGTGGAGAACTAGTCCACAGAGCATGATTGAACAGGTAGGGTTAGGAGGCACAGGGGAAATAAAGCTGTTTACCAGTTGTCCACTGATTGTTTACCAGTTGACCGTTTGGTTATTATCTGTCACATACATACAGATAACACACACAAGATTGTAAGCCCCAGGAGAGCAGGGACCTAGTCTCTTTGCTTCACTGTATACCCAGGTTGATAGCACTGCCCAGGCAGTATTCAGTCACCTGATTGACTCAATGTGAACAAATGTTCTTTAACACGGAAACAGCAAGAGATAATTAATCTTGTCACTGTTTAAGTCATTCAGTTTTAGGATATGTAGTAATAGATAGCAGATACTGGAGCCCAACACCCAACAGTTCCCCACCGACAAGGCAGAACCCTTGGCCTGTTAAACTCGCATTGGGTTGCATGTGGTTTTGGGAGTACTTCTTCCAGGCTCTCTTGCTCTAATATGCACTAACCTCAGGCAGACACAGAGGTATGTGGGGATACAACATGGAGGACACACCCTGAAGAAGAAGAAGGTAGGATAAGCATGAACACTTCAAAGAAAAGAAGAGATGTGCTTTTAAAGGCACATTTATTTCCTGAATTGTCCACCAGATAGCAGGACCCCAAGGCGGCAGAGTGTGGGCATATCAGAAGCAGCTAAAGCCACAGTGGTCTCCAGAGTAAGGGGTATATGACTGGGCTGCAGGAAAAACATTGTAACAGTAATTCATTTTTTTCCTCCTTTAAATGTTTGGATGCTTTATAATGTGCAATATATTATTCCATATATAATTTATGAATTAAAAGTATACACATAGGCAAGTATTTGCTCAAAAAATCTTTTATTGATAGGTAGGGCTACACAATCCTAGACTTTTGGAGGCCACAAGAGAATGAGGACCAACGTGGGAGGGTCTGGGCCCGCCAGAAGCACATTACATTACCCAAGCACTGACAACACAGCTCTTTTCTGGGTTCTCCAGCTCCACCACGGTATAGCTGCAGGTCTCCTTGTTGAGGA
>NW_004444136.1:820379-822118 GCF_000243295.1 Trichechus manatus latirostris | reverse complement strand
GCAAAAACATAAAAACCAATCATTAGTGCTTGCCCTGGGGGTGTAGTGGTTAAGAGCTATGGCTGCTAACCAAAAGATGGCAGTTGAAATTCACCAGCTGCTCCTTGGAAACCCTATGGGGCAGTTCTTCTCTGTCCTATAGGGTCGCTATGAGTTGGAATCAACTCCATGGCAAGAGGTTTGGTTTCAGGTTTGGACCAGGGTGTGGGAGGAAGGGAGTAAGCGGGAGTTTTTCCATTGGAGACATTGAATTTATGTTAACAGGGGTGGAATACTTTGGATAACAGTTGATAATAAAGAATGTAATCAACGTCATGGAATTATACATATAGAAATTGTCAAATTTGTGAATGTTTTGTTATGCAGTGAAGAAACATAGGGTTTACAGTACAAGTCAAAGTATAGATAATTTCTTAAGCTTCACATCCATTCCCTCTGCCTTTCCTCAAGGCCTCTCCTGTTCCTGCAAGCTTCCACATGCCAAGGCTGAAACGAAGACCTGGCAAACTTCTGGAAGAGCTTTAGACCATTGGATGATGTTATAGATTGAATTGTGTCCTCCCAAAATGTATGTTGAAGTCCTAACCCCTGTACCTGTAAATATGATCCTATTTGGAAATAGGGGTTTTCTTTCGTTATGTTAACGAGGTCATATCAGAGTAGCCCACTGCCGTCGAGTCGATTCCGACGCATAGTGACCCTATAAGACAGAGTAGAACTGCCCCGCAGAGTTTCCAAGGCTGTAAATCTTTATGGAAACAGACTACCACATCTTTCTTCCACAGAACAGCTGGTGGGTTGGAGTTGCCGACCTTTTGGTTTGCAGCCGAGCACTTTAACCACTGTGCCACCAGGGCTCCTGCTGGAGTCGGGTGGGTCCAAAATCTAATCACTTCTAAGTGCTGTCTTATAATAAGAGCAGACTAGACAAGCAGGTATGCACAGGTGTAAGACAGACACCAAGGAGCTCCTGGGGCTGCCGACAAAGCAGGGCCTCCCCAGAGCCAGTGCCCTGATTTGGACTTCTAGTCTCCAAAACGGTGAGACAAAAGCTTCTGTTCTTTAAAGCCACCCATTTGTGGTACTTTATTTATTTATTTTTTGTCATGGCTACACTAGATAACTAAGCTGTCCTTTCCTGTCTTCAGCAACCCATCTGAAGTTAGGAATTTAATCATAAAGGTATTTATTCAAAAGCAACTTGAAAGAAATAGGACTGAAAACGAAATCCCCTGAAGGATGGGATTATGAAGGAGGGAAGAGCTGTTTCTCAGGGAGCATTTCCACAAGAGCCGTGTCCCCGTCTTCTTGGGACTCACGTGTTGCAGCACTGAATTCCATTTGTGCTGCAGGAACACTCCTCACACTTCTCAGTCTTCCACCTCGAGTTTAGCGGGTGAGTAACTCCACTGCCATCCTTGCATTCTAAAACAACGCAGATGGCATCTTCAGTAAAGCCCCCAAATCCAGCAACAGGAACAAGGTTTGTCAGGTCGTTGAGGCGATCCCCTGCTACCTGCTCCCCTCCCACTGAGGGAGAATCTCTTGGATTTTAAAGGCTGTTTAAGAAAGGCGCTTCTGTGCTTACCCATACTCCAGTACTGTCCAGTTCATGCAGGTGATAGTTTTTTCTTACAGCAAGGTTAAATTCTTCAAGATTTTATTTCAGAACAGACATGTATGAGTTGGGATTGACTCAATGGCATACAACAACAATAGCAACAATGTAAGCCCTCCTC
>NW_004444136.1:818655-819880 GCF_000243295.1 Trichechus manatus latirostris | reverse complement strand
TTTGTTGTTGTGTGCCATTGAGTCAATTCTGACTCATAATGACCTGGAGGACAGAGTAGACCTGCCCCGTAGCGTTTCCTAGGCTATAGTCTTTAAGGAAACAGATTGCCACATCTTTCTCCCAAGTAGCAGCTGGTGGGTTTGAACCGTGGACCTTTCGGCTAGCAGTCTAACAGTTAACCATTGTGCTACCAGGGCTCCTTGGGGCCGTGTTAGACAGGCAGAATCTCACACCCTATCCTTGCACACATTGAATCAAAACCTGCATTTCAACAAGATTCCCAGGTGATGTGTTTGCAGATGAAATTTGAGAAGTACTGGAGTGATCAATGGTTCAAAACCCTGGCTGTACATGAGAGTTAATTGGGGAGCTTGTAAATGTGCAGATCCTACCCCAGAGATTCTTCTTTACCTGGCCTTGGGTGAGGCCTGAACGTTGGTAAATTTCCAAAACTCTCCAGGTAATCTTCATACAGCTAAGTTTGAGAACCACTGTTTTATATAAATTCAGGAGCAGATTAACCAGTAAGCGAGGTATGCATGGGCTTACAGAAAGCAAGGTACACAAGGGCTTACTTGTGCTTACTTACCAATCTGTAGTGCACAAAATTGCACACTGCAGAATGTGAAAATGTGCACTACAGATTAGTACGGAAGCCCATGAATATCTTGCTTATTGGGTAGTCTGTCCCTGTATAAATGGCAAATTGAAGTCCCTCATGTTACTCTATTCTATATCTGCCCAAACCCTCCTTCTCGTGTAGATTCAAAAGCTTCATCTACCAGCAGGGTCACAACTACCAGGCTGCCGTAACATCATAAACGTTAAACACCCAGGACTTACCAGTGGTTGATTCGCCTGTAATGTTCTCAAGAGGTATGACATAGCATTGGGCATTGCATAAAGTCACGAAGGTGGCGGAGATCACGAGGCTGCCCAGGAGAGCATTCTGCAATGTAAAGAAAGGGCAGGGATGGAGAAGGAATGAATGCAGACAGAAAACATTGACCGAGTGCCCTGTACAAGGAGCCCTGATTGACCGAGTGCCCGGTACAAGGAGCCCTGACGGGCTCTGGAAGGTAGTTGTGAAGTGGAGCTTCTACTCTCTGGTAACGCAGCAGGGGGAACAAGACCTACATGCACAAGTTACAAAGATAAACTGTGGGAAGAGCTAGACGAGCCAAAAGTCATAAAGCAAGAATAACAGTGTGCTATTTTATTCCA
>NW_004444136.1:815520-817573 GCF_000243295.1 Trichechus manatus latirostris | reverse complement strand
GAGAGGGAAATAGAAACATACATGAAAAGTAATATGCACAAGAATCGTATATGTTGGAACAATTTTTATGGACAGCAGTTTGGTAGTTATTAGCAAGTTGTACTGTGGTGACTTGTGTCCTGATATGATGCTGGAAGCTATTTCAAAATACCAGCAGGGTCAGCCTGGTGGACAGGTTTCAGACTCAGACTAGGAAGAAAGGCCTGGTGATCTACTTCCAAAAATTATTCAGTGAAAACCCTATGGATCACAACAGAATGGTGTCTGATATAGTGCTGGCAAGTGAGTCCCCTAGGTTGGAAGGCACTCAAATGCACAGTGGCTGCAACAATGGACTTGAACATACCAAAGATGGCACAGGACGAGGCAGCATTTCTTTCTGTTGTACACGGGGTCACCGTGAGTCAGAGCCAACTCAATGGTAACTAGCAACAGTGAAATCCTTAAAAATATTTACAATACGTGACTTCACCTTTTTACTTCGAAGACTTTACCCTAAGAAGCTTGTCGTGGAGATGGGATAACTTCTCTACAATGATGCTTATTGCAGTGGAGGAATGGAAATAGCCTCCAAGTCCAACAACAGGTACTGGTTAGAACATTGTGACTCAGAGAAAAACTATTAAAGTGACAGGGTAGGAGAATATGAAATGACATGAGCAAATGATCACTATGTATCACTAAATGAAATAACCCAAAAAACCCCAAACTATTTGCCATCGAGTCGATTCCAACTCATGGTGACCCCATGTGTTTCACAGTAGAACTGTGCTCCATAGGGTTTTCAATGGCTGTGACCTTTCGAAGTAGATCGCCATGCCTTTCTTCCAAGGTATATAAGCAGGTTACAAAACAGTTTGTGTTGTGCGATTCCTATGATGTAAAAAGATACAGAAAGACAGAGATGCTCAGAAACAGATTGAAGGTTATGTACCAAATTTTAACAACAGTCATTTTGGGTAGTGGGATTATGACAACTTTCTTCTATGGGCTTTTTCTTTTATCTTCTAAACTGTCTACAATGGAATGCATTCATTTTATAAGCAGAAAGAATAAATCAATTCTTAAAAAACAAAACCTCAATCATTTAGCTCACACCAGGCCTGTGGCTGCACCTACTCTCACTGTTTTATTCTTCTTTCACATAATCTTCAGCTCAAAGTTATTGTGGAAATCTGAATTTTTTCACTGAAAAAAACAGCCTCATTGACAAAATTTCAGCTCCTTTCACACAGAAAGAGGGTTCCTGGGGCTAGTGGTGATCATAAGACTCTTGGGGGTGGGGGGTCCTTGCTCCATTAGTAATGAGGATGCAGCAGGGTGGGCCCCCAGGTGAGGGAGTTGCACAGAACGCCCATGTCTCCCGCAGTGTCCCAGCTGCTCTGGAACAGAGCTGTGAGCCTGGAAGGCAGGAGGTGGAGTCCAGAAATGGTGATGAGGGAGAGCAGATTATGTATTTTTAAGATCTTTTTATACAGACTGAGACTGCCCACTTGGCAATATCTCATAAACAGAGCTCCTCTCTCTTTCTGGGCCTCAGTTTCCTCGCCTGTAAAAAGAGGGGTTCTCTCACTTTGGTGCGCACTGGAATCGTCTGGGAGTTAATAAGAAACAAGGTGGTTCAAAGCGATCTACAGATACAATGCAATCCTGATCCAAATTCCAACAGCATTTTGTTTGTTTGTTTGTTTGTTTAGTAAAGCAAAAGAAAGTTTTATTCGGCATATATTCAAAAGGGTAGAAGTGGGAAACGGACAACCATGCTGCCAGAGCCATGTCTGTTCAAGTCCAAAGAACAGTTACAGAATAGGCAAGAGTGGGAAAACAGACAAGCATGCTGCCACAGCCATGTCTGCCCCAAGTCCAAAGAATATTACAGAATAGGCAAGAATGGGAAAATGGACAAGCATGCTGCCACAGCCATGTCTGCCCAAGTCCAAGGAAATATCACAGAACAGACAAAAGTGGGAAAACAGACAAGCATGCTGCCACAGCCATGTCTGTCCAAGTCCACAGAACAGTTACAGAATAGGCAAGAGTGGGAAAACAGAAA
>NW_004444136.1:807902-808698 GCF_000243295.1 Trichechus manatus latirostris | reverse complement strand
ATGGCTCCCAAACTTTTCTGAACATGAAAATCACCTGGGCAGCTTTTACAATCCATCCCCCGCCCCTCGCCCATGCCCAGGTCTCATCACAGACCCATTAGATCGGAGTGTCTGGGGTGGGAGCCAGGTGTTAGTATGTTTTAAAGATGTCCAGATGATTCCACTGTGTAGCCAAATTTGGGAGCCATTAGCCTCGGGGCTAAGAGCCAGGGACACCTGGGTTCAGGTCTCAGCAAGTCTGCCAGCTTGTGGTGAGACCCCTGTGGCAGGTTCTCCCTCTCTCTAGGCTCAGTTTCCTCATCTGTAAAGTGATGCAATGATCAGAGCTCTGAGATCATATCTACTTTCACAAATCATTCACTTGGGGCCCCAGAATTAGAGACACATCAGAAACCTGGTTGGAGCCCCTGGGTAGTGCAAATGGTTAATGTACTAGGCTGCTAATCAAAAGGTTGGAGGTACAAGTCTACCCAGAGGTGCCTCGAAAGAAACACCTGGTGATCTGCTTCTGAAAAATCAGTCATTGAAAACCCTACAGAAACCTCGCAGCCAAATAATAGATTGGCTTATAAAACAAACAATATCACCCGTGAGTAATGTGCTTCCTTAAACAATCAACTATAAGAGACCATGGTCAACATTTACCCAAAAGCAAAGATGAGAAGGCAAGGAGGGGCAGGGAAGCTAGATCGATGGAAACATAAAAAACAGAACGGAAATAATGAGAATGCTGACACAGTGTGAAAAATGTAACCAATGTCACGGAACAATCAGCATAAAAATTGTTCAATGGGAA
>NW_004444136.1:804681-806032 GCF_000243295.1 Trichechus manatus latirostris | reverse complement strand
CCAGTCAGTCGAAGGCCTAAAGAGCAAAAACTGAGGTTTCCCTGGGAAGAAATTCTGCCTCAAGACTGCATCAACTCCTGCCTGGGCTTCCAGCCTGCTGGTCTGGCCAATGTATTTTTGAGCTCAAGACTTCAACATCAACTCCTTCCTGAGTTTCCAGCCTATCCCTAGGGATTTCAGACTTACCAGTCCCCACAATCACATGAGCCAAATCCTTAAAATAAATCTATCAGTCAAATCAAATTTCCACTTTTCACTTCTCTGCCACTTTTGTTCTGACACCAGCTGCGCATGCAGCCCTTCCTCCTCTGACCCTAACCACCAAGAGCTAGGTCAGCTCTCTCCAGACTGCCAAGTCAGCCCAAGAGTTCGGATACCAGCCATAAGCTGGGGAATTCCCAGGGCTCCTCATTTCTGACCCACTGGCTACAAATTTGGGGGTTTCCAACTACTCCTTCAGGATGCCAGCCACAAGCTGAGGGACTCCTGCCAGGATCCCTCACTTCTGACCTGCTGGCTATAAATTAGTGGGTTCCCTTTCCCCTCTCGGGATACCAGCCATAAACTCAGGAGTTTCCAGCCCACCTCACTTCTGACCTGCTGGCTCCCATTACTCCCTCAGGTCCAATAATTTGCTGGAATAATTCATAGAATTCACAGAAAGCGCTATACTTACAATTTCAGTTTTATTAAGCAAAAAGGATACAAATGAGAAGGTGCATAGGACTACGTCTGGGAGGGCTCCCAATGCAGAGCTTCCATATCCCAAAAAGGGACTCACTACCCTGTCATGTGCATTGATGTCTTTTACCAAAGAGGAAGCCCATGGAGCTTCCATGTCCAGAGCTTTAATTGAAGTAGTCATTATGAGGTGGTATTACAAGGTGGGTCCCTCTGATTTGGCCATCCCCTACCCAAGAGTCACCTCATCGACATAATCTGTCAGGTCTGGAGCCCTCTTAGATAATGAAGACACTTCCATTATTGGGGAAATTCCAAGGTTTTAGAAGTTATCTCTCAGGAACCAAGGACAAAGACCAATTTCTTGGGTAAAGTTAATAGTAAACTCCACAATGTTGAAAGGGTTGTAGTAACTGTAAAATGTTACGTGGATGGGAGGAGGAAGTTTTTATCACAAGGCTGTCGGTTGATAGCTTTTTTATTCGCTAGGTTTCTTGACAAGACTCAGAATTTGTTAATTGTTTGCACCAGCTCCTGAGTCTCAATAGAACTGCCAGCCTATTGCAGAATAGTCACAGGCAGATTATTTTGTCCTAAACAGGATGCTAAGCTTCTGCTCCGTGTTCTGCCCAGCCAGCATGGGTTATAAGTGCTTGTCGAAGAGCACATG
>NW_004444136.1:801961-803607 GCF_000243295.1 Trichechus manatus latirostris | reverse complement strand
GAACTAATTCATTCGGGCTCAACCCCTCACTGAGAATTTGCATTTCCACCTCAGATATACTGAATCAGAACCTAAATTTTAACAAGATCCCCAGGTGATCCTCATGTATACATGGAAGTATTAAAATTTGGCTGTATACATAAGATCACTCAGGGATCTTGTTAAACTGTAGATTCTGATTCAGTATATTTGGAGTAGAAATGCAAATTCTCAGCAGGGGTCAAAAGGGACCAAACTGATTTGAAGCCCTGGGCAATTCTGCTGCAAAAGACCTCTTTAAAGCTTTAAAAAGCAAAGATATCACTTTGATGACTGAGGTACACCTGACCCAAGCCATAGTCTCTTCAATAGCCTATATACATGTGAAGGTTGGCCAATGAAAAAAGAAGACAGAAGAAGAATTGATGCATTTGAATTATGGTGTTGGTAAAGAATACTGAATATATTGTGGACTGCCAGAAGAACAAACAAACCAGTCTTAGAAGAAATACAACCAGAATGCTCCTTAGAAGCAAGGATGGTGAAATTTTGGCCCACTTATTTTGGATGCATTATCAGGAAAGACCGATTACTAGAAAAGGACATTATGTTTGGTAAAGTGGAGGGCCAACAAAAATGAGGGAAAACCTCGATGAGATGGATTGACACAATAGCTGCAACAATGGACTCAAACATACCAAAGATCATGCAGATAGCACAGGATGGGGCTACATTTCGTTCTATTGTACTTATGGTCGCCATGAGTCAGAACTGACTTGACAGCAATTAACAACAACAACACAAGTGCACAAGTGTCCCGGTGTTCTAGGCTGTGAAGGTCTGGGTGAAAGATCTGGACGTATGGACAAAACCACCACTTGTTCCAATCTGTGAACCCATGGGGCTGTATTCAATTCCCAAAAGGCTGATATACGAACGTTGACCTAACAAGGCCCCTTGGTCACACAAGGCAGCAGGAAAGGGAAGGAACAGCATGTAGGAAGACGCTGCTCAGTAGCAGCATTTAAGAGGGATTTTTCCCGTGACGTCTCACAGTATTCCTACTTTACAGATGAGGAGACTGAGATCTCATTACCACACACCTCATAAATGAGAGTGCTGAACTTTTTCTTCAAATTTTTTTTTAGTTGGGGAAAAATATATATAACATTTGCTGTTTTAACTATTTTTAAGTGCACAATTCTGTGGCATTAATTTCATTCACCATGTTGTACAACCTTCACCACCACCTATTTCCAAAACTTTTTAATCACCTCAGATAGAAACTCTGTATCCATTAAGCAATAACTCCACATTCTCCCTTCTCCCCAGCCCCTGGTAACTTCTTTTTTTTTTTTTTACCCCTGTACAAAGCTTTATACACACATTGTTATGTGACTCTAGTTGCTCTCCCCATACTGTGACAGCACACTCCCCCTTTCCACCCCTGAGTCCCCATGTCCATTGAACCAGCTCCTAACCCTCTGGGCCTTCCCATCTCACCTCCAGACAGAAGCTGTCCGTTTAGTCTCTTGTATCTACTTGAGCTAACAGGCACACTCCTCACGAGTATCTCTTTATGTCCCACAGTCCAGTCCAATCCCTGTCTGAAGAGTTGGCCTCGGAAATTGTTTTAGTTCTGGGCTGATAGAGAATCCAGGGGCCAT
>NW_004444136.1:790671-801491 GCF_000243295.1 Trichechus manatus latirostris | reverse complement strand
GCTGCTCTGTCCCTCAAAGTGTTTGATTGTATTCAGGAAACTTCTTAGCTTTGGTTTAGTCCAGTTGGGCTGACTTCCCCTGTAGTGTGTGCTGTCCTTCCCTTCACCTAAGATAATTCTTATCTACTATCTTGTTAGTAAGTAACACTCACCCTCCCTCCCCACCCTTGTAACCATCAAAGAATGTTTTCTTCTGTGTTTAACCCTTTTCTTGAGTTCTTATAGTAGTGGTCTTATACAATATTTGTCCTTCTGCGACTGACTAAATTCACTCGGCATAATGATCTCCAGCTTCCTCCATGTTACGTTTCACGACTTCATCGTTGTTCTTTATCATTGCGTAGTATTCCATTGTGTGGATATACCGTAATTTGTTTATCCATTCATCCACTGATGCAGCCCCTGGTAACTTCTAATCTACTTTCTGTCCCTATAAAGTTGCCTATTCTAGATAGTTCATATAAGTGGAATCATATAATATTTGTCCCTTTATGTCTGGCTTATTTCAGAATAATGTTTTCAATGTTCATCTATGCTGTGGCAAGTATTAGAACCTCATTTTTCTTTACAGCTGAATATTATCCTGTGGTATATATATATACCATATATATATATATTGTCCATTCATCTGTTGATGGATATTTGGGTTGTTTCTACTTTTTTGGCTGTTATGAATAATGCTGCAATGAGCATTGTTGTACAAGTATCTGTCTGAGTTACTGCTTTCACGTCTTTTGGGTATATATCTAGGAGTGGAATTGCTGGGTCTTATGGTAATACTCTGTTTAATTTTTTGAGGAACTGCCCAAATGTTTTCCACAGCAGCTGCATCATTTACATTCCCACCAGCAATGAGAGTAGTTGGATTTGACTCAGCTCTGCTGTCCCCCAGCCTTCACTCTCTCCTGTACTTCACTGTCTCTGTTGACCAGTCTCTTTCTTTATGAAAGGCTGTCTGAGGAGCGGCTTAGGGTGGAGGCTAACACAGAAGAATGTTCTAATCCAAGTTCTGCTCCAAGTAGCTGTGTCACTTTAGACAAGTTTCTTAACGTCTCTGGCCCTTGTTTTACTTATTTATTAAATAAAGATAATGAAGCCCACTTTAAAGGGTTGTTGTGAAAAGTAAATGAGAATGTGTCTCTAAAGTGTTTGGTGCAGTGCCTGATAACGGACAATGTCATCATTTCTCATCTATGGCCAGTGCCATCTAGCAAGAGCAGCTTGCTCGTCTCCCTGCGAGTCTGAGCCTGAAGCCGCCTCTATCCTGGGAAGTCTAGCAATGCCCTGCTCAGCCCGTCTCTGTGATGTACCATCTGTCTTCAGTCACAAACCTGAGCCCACACTTCCCTGTGAATACATCCTGGCCATTGTGTGGTCTGCAGCTGGTGATTATGGGCAACGGGGAAGGTGGGAGCAGCTACCTTCTCTAGGGGGCTGCTTTCATTACATGTAGGCTTTCACTTGCTACTTTCTTCTCCAAGGTACCTTCAACTTCACGCTGGATTAATACCTGGTGACAGCCTCACATCTGCTGCGTGAGTACCTTCCCTCAGGATGATTCCCAACCCCCCTTCTCTGATGTTTTATTCCTCTTTTGTAATTTCACAGATAGGACTTTGAGAAAAGACGGACTAAGTATTAGTGCACATAGGAGTTTTGACTTAAATATGTTTGACAGGAGTACCTGTTCAACGTCTTTTGATTGTACAGCAATCCTTCCTTTTAATCCCAACCCAGGATCATTTTATTTTGAGGAAAGACAGCTTTCTGTAATTTAACCCACAGGGATTCATGTTTGTTAAATTGATAGACGGCTGGTCTCTGCATTAAGTAAACTTGGATTCCTGCTCCCTTGGGAGACAGATGCTACAAAAAAAATTTTGCTGGCCCTTTATGTGTATCATTTCTGCCAAGTCGATTTTACAACCAAGCCTTTAAAATATTTCATTATAATAAACCATACTACATTGTTAAGGAGCCCTGGTGGTGCAATGGTTAAAGTGATTGACTGCTAACTGAAAGGTCGGCAGTTCGAGACCACCAGCCGCTCCTCAGGAGACAAATGTGGCAGTCTGCTACCGTAGAGAATTACAGCCTTGGAAACCCTGTGGGGTGGCCATGAGTCGGAATCGACTCAATGGCAGTGGAGTTTGGGGAAACCATTAAGGAGCCCTGGTGACGCAGTGTCGGTGCTCAGCTTCTAACCAAAAGGTTGGCGGTTTGAACCCACTAGCCACTCCACCAGACAAATATGCGGCAGTCTGTTTCTGTGAAGATTACAGCCTAGGAAACCCTACGGGGCAGTTCTACTCTGTCCTATAGGGTCATTATGAGCCAGAATCAACTCGATGGCACACAACAATAACAACATATTGTTAAATAGCAACTGCTGTAATCATGACATCTTAGATCTGGAAGGGACCTAAAAGGAATAGGTAGCTTAAATTCTGATTTAAGGCAAGAGGAGGAAGGTGGAGGAGTTGAGTGACTTGCTAGTAAGTTGTGGAGTCTATACATTACCAGAGCTTCTAGATGCCCAGGGGAGTGCCAGCATTCTCAGGGAGCAGGGCAGACCGTGAACAGTGAGAGTGGCTGAACTGCAGTTCTCATCTGAAATATAGAAATAGTAGGACCAGCCTACCTTCCTCACGGAGCTATGGAGAAGATTCGTGGAGTTAAGAGATGGAAAACAGTGAACATAAAACATCATATAAACGAGGCTTTTATTGCTATAACTATGACAAAGAATTTTCAGGAGTTCCTTGTGGACAACTATTGGTCTAATTTTTCATCTCTTAGGATGAGCCATCCTTGAAATGGGAAATACTGGTCTGTACACAGAACCTCACTCTCACTGACCCATGATTAACTGGGTGTTGTCCTTTATCACAACCTAAAACCTAATGGGCTGCAAGGTACAACAATTGGTCTCTATTCGTCTGTAACAACAGAGGAAGAAGGAGAGTCAGGAATAGGAGAAGGAAATGGAATGTGTGGCTAATTGCCTCCATGAACAACTGCCTCCTTTGCCATGAGACCAGAAGAACTAGATGGTGCCCAGCTACCATTACTGAAAACATTTTGATCAAAAATTCTATCGAAGAATCCTGATCAAAAGGGGAGAAAAGCAGAACGGAATTTCAAATTCTCATGGAATCCAGACTTTCTGAAGCCACTGAGGCTGGATGAACCTCTGAAACTACTGCCCTGAGATAATTTTAAACCAAAAATATCCCCTGAACAACAGTTTAGTTTAACTAGTAAAGAATGTCTGCCTTGAGCACTGTAGTCTTTTAAGATCTATCTGCATGGGATCAAATTGACAACAGCAACTTGAATGATTAGATAGGAAACAGGGGGCAGTGAGTTTATGTTAATGGGGGAAGAACATCTTGGAAAAGTTGGGTGAGAATGGTTGCAGAAATTGTCCATGTAGAAATGGATGGGTCGGTGTATGTGCTGCTGTGTATATTCTCAACAACAACAACAAAAATAAAATAAATTAGAAAAAACTAAAATAAATAAATAAATAACCTAATGGACTGTTTTAAGATGGTCTCTGGAAGCCGGGCTTTGAAATGGAATTTTAATAATGGATATTGTTCCTGTTGATACTTTTTCACAGAGCCTACAAAGCCAAACAAGAGTGCTCACCGAGAGAACAATGCACTGTCACTGTTCCCATTTTCCCACCGGTGCCTCGGGCACACCCTTTTGTCTTCTGTGTCACTGGCCCTGGGGATTGTGGCTACTGTGGTGAGAGGCGTTGTCTCACCTGACTAAAGGTCACATGCAAAGGATGGTGGACTCCAACATGATATCACGTATAATGTGAGCTTCCTCAGCACTTCACCTTCCAGGGCACCCACCCTGCCTCCATGTCGGCATCACCCCATGGGCCTGTCTGCTGCATGGGCCTGCCTGCCTCACTCCTGCCCTGGCAGCTTAGCCGCCACAGAGTCACTTGAACCCTTGCACTGATGCCACGGCAGAGTTGCAGTGCCCAGTACCAGTGGGCCCCACTCCTTGGTCTTCAAGCTAATCGCTTATCACCTATCTGCTCCCTCTCTCATCCTTCTCCAGAGCTTCCAAATCTTTATCCCTTCTCTTCAGCTTCCATTCAATATATTTACATCCAGATAATAATCTCACTTCTTACCTCACAGAGAAATTAGAGGTGAGAACAAGCCCTCACCCCCTATACGGTGACCTTCAACCTCTGCTATTCCTTCACCTTTCCCTTTGGGTCCTTTCCCCACCTAGATCTGTGATCTTGATCCCAGTTCCCCCACAGCTTCCGAGGGACACCTTCATAAAGGCCAGCCTCGCCAGTGACCAACAATCATGAAGGGGCAAATGGAGAAGAATTCAGTACTTCAGGCTCCCTGAGTCCCCAGTCCAGGAGGCGCAGTTCTCACTGGAGGCCCCCTCCCCATGAGCTTTCCATCTGGGGGTTCAATACTTGCCCTGCCTGGTGGCAGGACCAGCTCCTGCACTAGTCAGGACTCTTTCACCAGAAGTGTTAGAAACCGAACTCACAGGAGCATAGGCCAAAAGGCAACATTTTTGTTCATAATGTAAAGCCCAGAGGTGAAACAGCTTCTGGATTTGGGGCCTCAAACTTTGTCATAAGGCCTTATAACAGTTTTCTCTCTCCAGAAACCAGAAAAAGGAGGCAGTCTCCATTTCATGGATTCATTTCTTCATAATTGGTATTTCCATTTTCTTTTAAAATGCAGTAAGATGAATTCACTTCCTTATGCCATAGGCCTAGCAGAGGGTCTTTTTCCAGTGTCAGGGATGCCAGGGAGTGGGTTCTGCCCTGGGCAATGGGGGGTGGGGTGGGATAGAGACTCTGTCATTCCAGGGAAGGCGCTAAGGTGGAAAAGGAAGGCACTAGTAGAAGATTGGAACGATCACAGGTGTGGTTCCCCAGGTGGTCCAGGGATGCTGTAAATGCCATGAGCCACGTCCCCTCTGGGCAGGTGTTGAAAGGACACACTTGAACCTGACAAACGAGGGAACAGGAAGAGCACTAGTGAATAATCTTTGCTATTTCCCATAAGACCATTTGAAAGCATAATCAGAGTGTGAAAACAACAGATAAACCACTGAAGCAAAGAGATGGATCTAAAGCAAACATGTCTGGGATTAAGCACTGGCTCTGAGAAAATGTAATGTTGTTCCAGAGAATGGGAGACTCAGGCACCTCCCTGGAGGCCCAGAAGTCTTGTTTGTGTAGTGATTAAAGGCTATTTGGTCAAGGAGCGTGTGTTTGCAGCTTAAGCAACTGTGCAAAGAACCGAGGAACCACCTGCCTCTCTAACTTTGACTAGGGCTGACCCAAAGACCTCACCTTATGGAAAGTCAATGCTTACCTTCTTTTGAAGACAAAGAAGTGACAGAAGACTTGGTGACAGGTAGTTGGTTCCTTCTATCTGGCATTTAAAATGTGTAACAACCTGTGTGGCTGGAGCACTGACTGATCAGTACCTTCACTAGCACTCAGATTGAGGGTCCCCTGCTGGGCCTGGTGTTGCCCCTTCTATTTCTGGATCTTGGTAAGATCTACAAGGGCCAGGATATTCAGTGTGGCTAGTGGGGCATTCTGGGGTCTCAGGGAAGTAGCCTCTTGCCCGCCAGTACGCGTGAACTGGCGCAGACAAGTATCGCTAGCCCTGACTGTCTCTCCTCATAGAGTACTTGCAAAGTAAATTCTCTCTATAATCAGAGAGAAGAAAGCAGCCAACAAACTTCACAGTCTCACTCTAGGCTGTGCCTTCCAGAACCTCTGCAGGATTGAGGGCTGAGAGGTAGGAGTGGAGTGGGAACCAACGTGTCACGTCATGTCAACAAGTCATGCTGCTTTACATGCATCATCTTGTTGAACTTTCACTGCAGCACCACAAAATAGGCATCATCTCCCTCATTTTACCAATGGAATAATTAATGTTTAGGAGGATGGAGAACTCTATTCAGAGTTCTCAAGGTGAAGAGAAAGAGACAGGATTTGAACCCAGGCCTGCGGGCTCAAAGCCTGTGCTCTTTCTATGGCTCGAAGCTCCTGTCCTCACTGCCTGCCCAAAGGACCTGCATCATCTGAACCCAAGTGAAGAGAACCAGGCACCATTGAGCTGGGGCACCAGGATGGCAGCTGCCACCAGGATGGGCCTTCAGCCACCAGAGTCCACCTCCCTTCTCCAACCCTTGCCCCCTCCATGAAAACGTGCTTGAAACTCCCATGACCTTGGGCACCAGGAAGTTCCAACAGATGCTAACTAGCCTAGCCATTTACAACAGAGTTAACAGCCCATATGTTTTTATTTTTCATTTTATATAAACCACTTTCCCTTATAGGTGTTTACTGGGAGGAAAATAAGTGCTTGTCAACTGTGGTTACTCATCTTTGCCATGGTAGGTAAGCGGCTTGCTGCTAATTCATTGTGAAGCCTTGGGCAAGCCTCTCACCCTCCCTAGGTCTCAGAGTCCTCTTTGTTAATCAGAGAGCCAGCCCTCTGTCAGAGGCGACAAGCTTAAGGCAAGGGCTTACAAGGACAAGCCAGGTAACAAACAAGTGCAGTGGGTATGGTGTTTACACATTAAATGCACAGGAAGAGCCTTTCCTTCCCCAAGGAAATATGCTGTCTTCCACTTCTATTGAAATGCCCATCACTCCCAATCTGTTTCTCTTTATCCTGATTTTGACAGAGACATATGTATAAGAAACTACTTTTTTACTCTAAGCAGGAACTGTGCAAATGTAATGATAAATGCCTGCTGACACCTGGCTCCAGTTTTAGAAGATAAGAGGGGAGGTGGGCATTGTACTAACTTGGGAGAGTCAAGAACCTGTGTCTAAAGGGGCCAGCCACAGCTTCACTCTGGCAATTGTTTCAAGACTTCAGTTATACCCAAGAAATAGGAAATCTAGGTTTTATGAGAAATCTTCCAAGGTTTAAATGATAGAAAATAATTCAATGTTTAAAAATATCTTTCAGGCTAAATAAAATATATCTGTAGGCTAAGTCTCACTTAGGAGCTTGCAAATTTGTGATCTCTCTCCTAGGTGACTTCTGAGCCATGTCTGCCTGGGTTCCTTAAAACCAGTTGTCGTCAAGTTGATTCTGACTCATAGCCACCCTACAGGACAGAGTAGAACTGCCCCATAGTTTCCAAGGAGCGCCTGGTGGATTCAAACTGCTGACCTTTTGGTTAGCAGCCATAGCTCTTAACCACCACGCCCCCAGTGTTTCCTCTCACAGTCTAGTAGGCTAGAAGTCTAAATTCAGGGCGTCAGCTCCAGGGGAAGGCTTTCTCTGTCAGCTCTGGAGGAAGGTCCTTGTCATCAATCTTCCCCTAGACTAGGAGCTTCTCTGAGCAGGAGCCCCAGGTCCAAAGGACGCACTCTGCTCCTGGCACTACCTTCTTGGTGGTATGAGGTCCCCCTATCTCTCTGCTCCCTTTTCTCTTTCATATCCCAAAAGAAATTGGCTCAAGACACAATCCAATCTTGTAGATTGAGTCCTGTCTCATTAACATAACTGCTGCTTATTCCCGCTCATTAACATCATAGAGGCAGGATTTACAACATAGGAAAATCACATCAGATGACAAAACGGTGGACAATCACACAATACCAGGCATCATGGCCTAGCCAAATTGATACACATATTTTTGGGGGACACAATTCAATCCATGACACTGAGTAAGCTGTAAGCAACCTGGCTTGATACTTTTTGCCTGGCCTTGGGCTGCAGCCTGCCCTGTGATAGATATGCACAATTCAGGCAAATGAAGTGACTATGAACTATGTAAATGAGGTGACTATTCCCTACTACACAAATGAAGTGTCTGTGGCCTACCAAGAGGGTATTTGTTAGTTTGTGGCCCCACTGGGGGGGTATCCCTTGAAGTTGACACAGAGTTGTGTATATAAGCAGCTGGCCCCACAAAGGTTTATCAGACAGAAAGAAGCAGGAAGAAAAGCAGCAAGAAGAAGCAGAAGGAAGAAAGAGAGAAGAAGCAGAGAAAAAAAGGAGGCAAGGAACTTCCTAAAAGAGCTGTAACACAGGTCAAGGACTGTAACACTGAAGATGGCAAAAGACAGCAGCAGCACCTACAGAGGGAGAGTGCTGAGCGCCTTCGGGCAGCAGGCTTCCTGGTGGAGTAGGGTACCTCCAGGTACTTATGTGCAGAGCTAAAGAGTTTTGTAACGCTTGCAGGGCAGAAGCCTGCCCTCAGGGGGCCAAGAGGAGGCCTGCACTGCCCAGAGGAGCTGAGAGAGCTGTCCTGCACTGAAGAAGGGAGATTTTGCTTCCTGATCCTGATCCTGAGTTGTTGCCTCTTGATCCTGATCCCAAGATGTACACTGTTCTTTAATAAACCACTTAACTGTAAGTATAGTCTGTGAGTTCTGTGTGGCCGTTGCAATGGATTATCGATCCCAGAAGAGAAGTAGAGTGCCATGGGAGGGACAGCTGGTGTCAGAATTGGTAATAATTTTGGACAGTGGAGCTGTGTCTGACTTCCACCTCATGGAACTCAGCTTTGGGCAGATCCTGCTCATTATCCTCCCTGAAGTTAGACAGGTTCTGATGACCCTATTATTACTGCTACCTCCACCATTTTACAGAAGAAGAACAAATACAAGGAGTGAGATAATGAGCTAGCAACAGGTTTGCAACAAATGAAGCTGATTTTTCAGTGTTATGGGATGTCTTTGAAGAGCCCACATGAAATTACTGTGTCTTGGAAGTGTTGAGGAAGGGTGGCATGGAGGAAGGGTGAGTAATGTATCTGCTGGTTTCCTCCCACCTCCTCTCTCCTGTTGATCAAAATCCATCCCATGTACTGAGTTCCTGTTAAAGGTGATGAAAAACAAAAATGGAAATGGATAGTGATGATGGCTGCACAACATGGCAAACATAATTAATGGCATTGAATTATACACGTAAAATTGGTTGAAGTGGAAATTTAAAAATTTTTTTTATTGTGCTTTAGGTGAAAGTTTACAGCACAAGTTAGTTTCGCATTCAAAAATTTATACACAAATTGTTTTGTGACATTGGTTGTAATCATTTAAATTAAAACTGCTATTTTAATGGAAGCTATTTTCTTCTTCCTCACTATCTGCATCCCTTCTCTGCTTCATTTATATAATCCTAACATCCTTCAGTGCATCAATCTATTCTTGAGATGGTCTCCACAATCAAGTGGAATATACTCAAGATTGTATTTTGGCTCTCGTAGACTTGTTTTAATTTTCTTCAGCTTCAACTTGAACTTGCATGTGAGCAATTGATGTTCTGTTCCACAGTCAACCCCTGGCCTTGTTCTTACTGATGATACTGAGCTTTTCCATCGTCTCTTTCCACAGACATAGTTGATTTGATTCCTGTATTTTCCAACTGGTGAGGTCTACATGTATAGTCGCCATTTATGTTGTCAAAAAAAAGGTATTTGCAATGAAGAAGTCGTTGGTCTTGCAAAATTCTATCATGCAATCTCTGGTGAAGAAAATTAAAACAAGTCCACGAGAGCCAAAATATGACCTTGAGTATATCCCACTGAATTTAGAGACCATCTCAAGAATAGATCTGAGTCATTGAACGCTAATGAATGAAGACCAGATAAGTTGTGGGAAGACATCAAGGACATCGTACATGAAAGAAAGCAAAAGGTCATTAAAAAGACAGGAAAGAAAGAAAAGACCAAAATGGGTGTCAGAAGAGACTCTGAAACTTGCTCTTAAACATAGAGTAGCTAACGCAAATGGAAAAAATGATGAAGTAAAAGAGATTCAGAAGATTTCAAAAAGCAGCTCAAGAAGACAAAGTAAAATATTATAATGAAATGTGCAAAGACCTGGAGTTAGAAAACCAAATGAGAAGAACACACTTGGCATTTCTCAAGTTGAAAGAACCGAAGAAAAAATTCAAGTCTCAAGATGCAATTTAGCAGAATTCTGTGGGCAAAATACTGAATGATGCAGGAAGCATCAAAAGAAGATGGAAGGAACTCACAGAGTCACTGTACCAAAAAGAATTGGTCAATGTTCAACCATTTCAGGAGGCAGCATATGATCAAGAACTAACGGTACTGAAGGAGGAAGTCCAAGCTGCACTGAAGGCATTGGTGAAAAACAAGGCCACAGGAATTGACAAAATACCAACTGAGATCTTTCAACAAATGGATGCAATGCTGGAAGTGCTCACTTGTTTATGTCAAGAAATTTGGAAGACAGCTACCTGGCCAACTGATTGGAAGAGATCCATATTTGTGCCTATTCCAAAGAAAGGTGATCAACAGAATGCAGAGATTTTTGAACAATATCATTACTATCACTTGCAAGTAAAATTTTGCTGAAGATCATTCAAAAGTGGTTGCAGCAGTACATCGACCCAGAGCTACCAGAAATTCAAGCCAGATTCAGAAGAGGGCATGGAATGAGGGATATCATTGCTGATGTCAGATGGATCTTGGCTGAAAGCAGAGAATAGCAGAAATATGTTTACCTGTGTTTTATTGACTATGCAAAGGCACTGGAATGTGTGGATCATAACAGATTATAGATAACATTGTGAAGAATGGGAATTTCAGAACATTTAATTGTACTCATGTGGAACCTGTACATAGACCTAGAGTCAGTCATTTGAACAGGCCAAGAGGATACTGCATGGTTTAAAATCAAGAAAGGTGTGCGCCTATGTTCATGGCAACATTGTTCACAATAGCAAAATGATGGAAACCACCTAGATGCCCATCAACAGATGAATGGATAAACAAACTATGGTACATACACACAATGGAGTACTATGCAA
>NW_004444136.1:786942-789386 GCF_000243295.1 Trichechus manatus latirostris | reverse complement strand
AAAAAAAAAAAAAAGAAAGGTGTGCGTCAGGATTGTATCTTTTCACCATACTTACTCAATCTGTATGCTGAGCAAATAATCTGAGAAGCTGGACTTATGAAGAAGAATGTGGCATCAAGATTGGTGGAAGACTCATTAACAACCTGCGATATGCAGGTGACACAACCTTGCCTGCTAAAAGTAAAGGGGACTTGAAGCACTTACTAATGAAGATCAAAGACTACAGCCTTCAGTATGGATTACACCTCAACATAAAGAAAATGAAAATTCTCACAATTGGACCAATAAGCAATATCATGATAAATGGAGAAAAGACTGACATTGTCAAGGATTTCATTTTACTTGGATCCACAATCAACATCTCGAAGCCCCGAGGTGCATCAGGAATGGGCCAAGCTGAGGTCAGAAGGAGCCCCGAGATGGGGCACCCATGGGACCCCCCATCTGACAAGCACCAGTGCAGCCCCTTACCCTTCCTCCAAGTTCCCTCCTGGGTGGGCACAGGAGAGGGTGGGGTCAGCAGATGAGCAGCTAGCTGCAGTTGAAGGTCAAGGGCGGAGTCCAGGCCTGGCCATCATGGCCTCAGAGAAAGCTCTGGATTGTCCATTCTCATGGGGACATGGAGGCAGAGAAGGGCAGGGCCACCCAGCAAGAGCGGAGGGATGCTCAGGCGAGGGGCAGGCAGGGGGACCTAGTGAGCAGTGTGCACCCTTCACTGTGGCACCCAGGTCCTCCCACCCACAGACAGGGAGCCCCCTGTCCTGAAAAAGCCACCAAGAGTGTTTTGGGGTGGTTGAGGGGATGAGCCGAGGCCATCCATCCTGAAAATACGGTGAGGGTAGGGGAGGGAGGGGACCCTGGAGACGGGGAAGGTGGCAGGGCTTGGGCCACCCAGGCTCTGGAAGACTGGGCAGACCTCCCCTGTGGGCGGCAGTAGGGGCTGAGCTCTCCTGAGGCAACATGGGGGAGGGGAGGCAGCAAGGCAGGTGACCTCAGCAGGGGCTCAGCAGGACATTCACAGTACAGGTGAGGGGGTGAGGTGATGTGGTCATCCTCCATTTTCGCATAACACTGATATTTGTGACCTGGTCTTTGGAACCTAACCGTATCGATAAGTGAGGAGTGGGGGTATATATACAATCAGTTGAGACACTGGTGGTTCAGTGGTGGAATTCTCACCTTCCATGCAGGAGGCACACTTTTTTTTTTTTTTTGGCCAGTTCAACTTTTTACAGGTGTACGATTTATTGACCAAAAACCAGTTGCTGTCGAGTTGACTCCAACTCATAACAACCCTATACAACAGAGCAGAACTGCCCCGCAGGGTTTCCAAGGAGCAGCAGGAAGATTCAAACTGCCGACCTTTTCATTAGCAGCTGTAGCTCTTAACAACTATGCCACCAGGGCTCCCAATTTACTCACACCAATTACAATAATTGGCTGTGCAACCCTACCCTTAATCAATGCAACATTTCCATCACCATTAACCCCCCTCTCCCCCTCCCTCCTGCCCTTTGTAGCACTAATAAACTTTGTTCTCTATACACTTGCCTTTTCTTGTCTTTTTATGTGAGGTCATACCATATCTATCGTTTTGTGATTGACTTATTTCACTCAGCATAACGTCTTCAAGCTTCATCCATATGTATCAAGACTTCATTTCTGCTACTGGCTGAGTAGTATTCCATTGTATGTATGTAGCACATTTGTTTTTCCATTCATCTATTGATGGGCATTTAGTTTATTTCCACCTTTTGGCTATTGTGAATAGTGCTGCACTTAACATTGGAATACAAGTGTCTGAGTATCTGCTTTCAAGTCTTTTAGGTATATACCTAGGAGTGGAATTGCTAGGTTATATGGTAGGTCTATTTTTAGTTTTTTGAGGAACTACCACACTGCTTTCCACAATGGCAGTGCCATTTTGCATTCCCATTTCTTTGGTGAAGTGTCTGTTCATTTCATTTGCTCATTTTTTAATTGGATTATTTGTCTTTTTGTTGTAGAGGTGTTGGATTTTTTCGTAGATTTTAGAGATTAGACCTTTGACCTGTAATGTCCAAAATTTTTTTTTCCAGTCTGTAGTTTCTCTTTTCACTCTTTTGGTGAAGTCTTTTGATGAGCATAAGTGTTTCATTTTTCGGAGATCCCAGTTATCTAGTTTATCTTCTGGAGTTTGTGTGTTGTTAGTTATATTTTGTATCCTGTTAATGCCGTGCATTAGGGCCTTTAGCGTTGATCCTATTTTTTCTTCTATGAACTTTATCATTTTTGGCTTCATATTTAGGTCTTTGATCCATTTTGAATTAGTTTTTGTATATGCTGTGAGGTATGGGTCCTGTTTCATTTTTTTTTTGCAGATGGACATCCAGTTTTGCCAGCACCATTTGTTAAAAAGACTGTCTTTTCCCCATTTGATGGACTTTGGGCCCTTGTTGAAGATC